>NC_079189.1:589493776-589793776 GCF_029499605.1 Hyla sarda | reverse complement strand
GTGTAGGGGCCAGTATACTGCCGGAGTTTTTACCGAATTTGTCCGCTCGGTCTCCATCGCTTCCTTGGCTTTTTTGTTACATGTTCTTAAGTGATTGCCACCACGAATCAATGAGGCTCCTATTTCTGTGGCTTCCTCCACTCCCCATTATCTGAGCATGTATGGCTTCCTGCTGCTTGCAAACAGCTACAGAAGAGAGCTCCTATTGCTGAAGCGCTTGGCCGCAGCCGGTTGCTGAAATATGCCATTCAGGAGGTAATGAATGAAGGACTAGTACAGGAACCCAAACCTATCCAGTCCAACCAGCAGGACCATCTTTACTATATAGGCAACACAAGGAAGCGCAACGTAAAGGTTATTTATTGCTGTGTGTACTGCTAACACCACTTCACTCCTTAAAGGGCTACTCCAGTGGAAAACATTTTATTAAATCAACTGGTGCCAGAAAGTTAAACAGAATTGTAAATTACTTCTATTTAAAAATCTTAATCCTTCCAGTACTTATCAGCTGCTGAATGTACCACAGGAAGTTCTTTTCTTTTTGACCACACTCTCTGCTGACACCTCTGTCCATTTCTGGAACTGTGCAGGGCAGAAGAAAATCCCCATAGCAAACCTCTCATGCTCTGGACAGTTCCTGACATGGGCAGAGGGGTCAGTAGAGAGCACTGTGGTCAAACTGAAAAGGAATGTCAATGGGATTTGCTCCTGCTCTGGAAAGTTCCTGACATGGACAGAGGTGTCAGCAGAGAGCACTGTGGTCAGACTGGAAAGAACTACTCAACTACCTGTACAGCATGCAGCAGCTGATAAGTACTGGAAGGATTAAGATTTTTAAATAGAAGTAATTCACAAATCTGTTTTCTGCCTTCTGGAACCAGTTGATATGATTTTTTTTTATTATTTATTTATTTATTTATTTTTGCGCCAGAATATCTCTTTAACTCTTTGGCACCAGTTGATTTTAAAAAATAGTTTTCCACCGGGGTACCCCTTTAAAGCATATTTTATATAAACTACAACTCTGTTGGATCTCTGCACACATTATATAACATTTACACATGCAGCATCATGCGTGTGATCCTACAGAAATACATTACGTGCAATACAGTGATCCCTCAACTTACAATGGCCTCAACATACAATAGTTTCAACATACAATGGTCTTTTCTGGACCATCGTAAGTTGAAACCAGACTCAACATACAATGCTACAGACAGTCCAGATCTGTGAAACGTGTCAATTGTTGGAAGAACCGACTGAAGTGTATGCACTGACTGGTGTCTGATAGCGCCCCCTACAGTACAGGGAGGTATTACATGTTCTGTACCACTCTTTACCTGTATTACTGAAGTGTATGCACTGACTGGTGTCTGATAGCGCCCCCTACAGTACAGGGAGGTATTACATGTTCTGTACACTTTACCTGTACCAGGGTTAGCTGCTCCTTTGGACACCAGGTGAGGGCGACTCCATTACTATTTTTAGGACATTGTGTGTACTGTACAGGACCCCAAAGAAGCTCCTGTCCTCTACGTAGACCAGTGTTTCCCAAGCAGGGTGCCCCCAGCTGTTGCAAAACTACAACTCCCAGCATGCTCGGACAGCCTTTGGCTGTCCGGGCATGCTGGGAGTTGTAGTTTTGCAACAGCTGGAGGCTCCCTGCTTGGGAAACACTGACCTAGACAGTGATTACAGCTCCCAGCAGATCTTTATTACTTTTATATGTAAGGATTTGCTTTATCTATATTAGTTATCTACTTATTTTTCTTTAATTCTCACTTTTTCCTATTTTCAGATGACATTTTGGTGCCTTTAGAACCAATTACCAGGTTTCCATAGAGTTATGGTCTCAACATACAATGGTTTCAACATACAATGGTCGTCCCAGAACCAATTAATATTGTAACTTGAGGGACCACTGTATAGCAATGTGGGACAGCGTAGGACACAATACATTACTTTTTAGGATGTCTAAACAGACCCAACTAGGGGTGGCAGCTATAAGGGGTGCAGAATCAGGAGTCTGACTTGGGACAAAAAGACCCTCTGCCACACCTGTGTCATAAATAGTTAATAGATATATGTATTTGGGATGCAGAAGCTTGGAGTTATGCCTTGGATCACAATGTCCAATAGAAATCTGCTCTGATTCAAAATGGAGACAGGGTCCATTTATTTCAATAGATTCCTTCCTTGAGATGTGGCATTGGCATTGGCTTGTGGTGAGGTGGTAGAGGTGCCATATAGCCATCACCATATAAAAAAAAAAAAAAAAGCAAAAAACACCATTTACACAGATTGTCATGACTGTCAAAGTTCTAGGCAACAGCCACTTTGAAGACACCATTCACACAATAAGTGTGATACCATTCATGATGCGGTCCTTGTCATGACTATAAGACTTAAAGGGGTACTCCGGTGAAAACCTTTTCTCTTTTAAATCAACTGGTGGCAGAAAGTTAAACATGATGTATGCTAAGGGCAGCATGGTGGCTCAGTGGTTAGCACTGCTGCCTTGCAGTGCAGGGGACTTGGGTTCAAATCCCACTAAGGACAACAATAAATAAAGCGTTATTATTATTATAATAACGTCAGCAGAGAGAACTGTGCTCATGATGTCATCAGAGAGCATTCCAAAAAGAAAAGAATTTACTCTGTAGTATTCAGCTGCTAATAAGTATAGGAAGGATTAAGATCTTTTAATAGAAGTCATTTACAAATATGTTTAACTTTCTGCCACCAGTTGATTTAAAAGAAAAAAGGTTTTCACCGGAGTACCCCTTTAATGTTGACTAAGCAGATGTTATTCCAGAGGCTACAGAAGACTTCCCCTGATTAAAGGTTCCGTGACTGCAGATATCCAACTACTAGACAAAGCCTTAGGCCTCATGGAGCTTGTACATGGACAAATAGGGTCTATAATAAAGAGCTTTAGGCACTTTGAGGACCACTGTTTGGTGCCTCCATACTCCCTTACAATATGCATTTATTATACGGCATCCAATGAAATAAACCTCATTTTTTCCCATGTGATCCAAAAAAAAAAACAACAAAAAACATGTTTATGAAACCAGATGTGTACAGAGGTAGATACCCATAGTCTTATATGGGTGTCCTATTCCAACTCCATACATCTCGGTGGTTGTATGGAGCCAAAATATGGTCAGAAATATTTGGCCTTAAAGGGGTATAAATCAACTGGTGCCAGAAAGTTGAACATATTTGTTAATTATTTCTATTTAAAAAATCTTAATCGTTCCAGTACTTATCAGCTGCTGTATACTACAGAAGTTGTGTAGTTCTTTTCAGTCTGACCACAGTGCTCTCTGCTGACACCACTGTCCGTGTTAGGAACAGTCTCCTGCTCTGGACAGTTCCTGATATGGACAGAGGTGTCAGCAGAGAGCACTGTGGTCAGACATGAAAATAAAGAACTTCATGTGGAGCATACAGCAGCTGATAAGTACTGGAAGGATTAATTAGTTATATAGAAGTAATTTACAAATCTGTTTTTAACTTTCTGGCACCAGTGGATTTGAAAACATTTGTTTTTCTCCGGAGTACTCCTTAAATGGAGCGCTTGCTCTCTGCAGCATGCGCTCCTCACTAAGTGTCGGGTCCCATCCCAGAGATCACCGGGGTCCCAGCGGTCGAACCCCCTGCCATTAGCTGCTTATCCCCTATCCACAGGAGTACATTTTTTGCCAGAGATCTCCTTAAGAGTACGTTCACACGAGCAGATCCCCAGCGTATTTTACGCTGCAGATCCACCGCTGAAGGACCGCTGCATGGTGCCTTTACATGTACCTGCTCAGTGCGGCAATACACCGCTACGAGCAGACAAACTGAAGCGATGTGCGAGCCGCAGAAGGCATGCGCACATCGCGGCAGCTCTCAGCCTAACTCATAGAGCAGGGGGAGCAGCTGCGACGTGTGCAAGTACACCGCGCATGCGCGGCGACTCGCACATCGCTTCAGTGTGTCTGCTCGTAGCGGTGTATTGCCGCTCCGAGTAGGCACCTGTAAAGGCAGCATACAGCGGTCCTTCAGCGACTAATTTTTCAGCGTAAAATACGCAGGAGATCCGCTCGTGTGAACGTACCTTTAAAGTAGGTCCTCTGGGACTTAATTTTTTGCCCTTAGGAGAGGCCATCAATATTTGACTGGTGGGGGTCCGACCTCTGAATGGGATCGGGCTGCAATCCTATGAACAGTCATCCAAACAACCTGTGTAAATAGTAAAGAGGATGCTTTATTGTGCTGATCTGCAGGGGTCCGGGAGGTCAGACCCCCTACCAACCAAACATTTAAAGTATATATAGTTGTGGGGAACACCTTATAGAGCAAGGCAGCTGCAGGGGTCTCAAAATCCTGCACCCATGACGGGTGAACAGAAAGGAGCTGGGGTCTTTATGATAGACTGTAGGTGCCACAAGAAATGCCTGCGGGTAGCATAAGGATGGCAGCTGAGGGGAATTTTACCTACCCGCAGCTGCCCAGATCTATTGGCCACATCACAGATATATTGTGGGGAACACATAAAGCAATACCCCAAAATGACACCTTAAGTGTCTCCCAGGTGCTGGCCATTCCCATACACGTTAAATCTAAAGCTACATCTGTCCCCGTGGGTCGGAACCGATGATAAATATCATAAACACGTCTAGCATTAATATTCTGCAGCCGCCGCAGATCATCCGTGCTGCCGGCGTGGAAGACATTGTATGAGCTATCGTCACACTACACCGCACCGGTACTGCAGAGGTTATATGCCGAAATTCTATACAACGTAGGAGAATTACAATGATCCCATATAATCTATAGGTTCTGGGCGGATTCCATCGTACCAAATGCACCAAGCGGGGATTATACCTATTTGTTGTGCGAACAGAGATGTAGCAGAGATGTAGCAGAGCTGAGCCGGTCGTTTCCCAACCAGGGTGCCTGCGGCTGTTGCGGAACTACAACTCCCAGCATACCCGGACAGCCGAAGGCTGTCCGGGTATGCTGGGAGTTGTAGTTTCGCAACAGCCGCAGGCACCCTGGTTGGGAAACACTGAGATAACCAAAGAGAAAAGCTTTATTTGTACTACAATCATGCTGCCAAATGACAAACACTTGCCTGGCCAAACTCCCCTCTGCTACATCCGCACTCTACATCTATAGCTGATCAGCTATTTTATTTTATTTATTTATTTTTTTTTGGGGGGGGGGGGGGGGAAATATCTTTTTTAATTTTATTTATTTATTTATTTTTATTATTATTATTATTATTTATTTATTTTCTTTTTATTTCGGAGCCGAAACAAAAGGCAAGCCTTGCCTACCTAGCCCAGGCGATGCGGTGTGGTTACGACGGCGCGGAGATCTGCGTCTGTGCAGCCCCCTGCATAAATGAATGATACGGTCAAGTCTGGCTCCGTTCACGCTCCATTCTGCAGAACATAATCCCCAATCTCTCTCTCTCCCCCCCGCTCCCCCCCCAATGATTTTTTATTCATTCATTTATTTATTTATTAATTAATTTTTTACCTCCTAGACCTTGCACTATTGAGGAATGCCTGGATGGCTGGATTAGGCATGAAGGAAAGGAAAAGAGAAAAGAGGGGCTTTGTGTGGACGTTCTGCATGGAAAGGGGGGGGGGTGTGAATATTTAGACGCAATTTAGGATTTACCATTGGAATCGGATGGCGGTGTCGGTAGAGGGGGTGAGGGGGATGATGGAATGGAAGGGAGTCGGCTGGAAAGCATTGCAGGCTCTGCTATATATTTGTCATCCATATGGATATGCTTTACATAGCGCCAACATATTCCGCAGAAGGGGACGTATAGACAGAAGGGTGACGTTCATGATCCCAATAGATCCCTAGGGTGTTCTCCCTGTGTTGGGCATTGACATCCTACGCCCATGGGTCACCTATTAATAGACGTGTAGTAATGTACTCACCAGTCACCGCAGCCACTGGGAGCACTGGAAATGTTGTCCTTTGCTGGGGTCGGTGGCTGTCAGTGGTGTGAAGCCCTGCAGCCTCCTCTATGCTCAGTCCTCCTCCTCCTCCTCCTCCTCTTCTTCTTGCTTAGACCAGCTCAGCCACTCACAGCCCCTTGGATACTGTATGCTTCTAATCAGATGCTGGCAGCCCACTAAGCCCAGGAATGTGCTATGATGTTACTGCCGCTTAGCCCCGGCTACTCCTCCACTTTTAACTATTAATAGGCTGCAGCCTATGGAAAGTGCACACATCCCATAGCATGACCGCAAGGCTGCATCCTGTGTAGTGAAAGGGTTCAGGGAGGTGCTTTTTTATGTTTTTTTTTTTCTTAGCTTTTTGGGAGGTGCAGGGTTGCCTGATGGCCACAATGTGACTCTTGTCTTGCCTTGTCAGCAAATAAATACCGGCACCCGCACATTAGCAGCAGCGTTGTGAAATATAGGCAGCAAAATGCATGGGATTTACCGGAGAAGGATACAGGTTCTTCGTAAAAGTGACTATCAATGTGTATAAATGCGCCGGGTCATCGGGTCACCAAGCTCACAAGGTCATCGAGTTGTTTCGTAAGCGCATTTGGGGAGGAGAACGATGGTCCACCACTGGAAGGTGGACGAATCGATTGGGCACAAATCAGATTTATACAGAATTTCAGCAAAGATTTAGATTCAGTGAGATCTGAAACTTTTGAGATTTGTTTAGGATAATCTCCCTATAATGCTTTGCAGGCAGACGACCCCCCCCCCCCCCCCCACCCCCATCTCCTGCCTTGTGCCTTGTCCATCATTTTTCATACTGTACTGTTGCTACTACTACTACAGGACTAGCCCTATACATGCTACTACCACAACTACTACTACTACTACAATTAGCCCTACACAGCCGCACATCTCGTGCCTTGTCCATCATGTTCCATACTGTACTACTACTACTACTACTACTGTACTACTTAATAGCCCTACACAGCTGCACTTCTCCTGCATTGTCTATACTGTACAACTACAACTACTACTACTACTAGCTCTACACAGCCGCACATCTCCTGCCTTGTCCATCATGTTCCATACTGTACTACTACTTCTACTACTCCTCCTACTCCTCCTACTACTACTCCTACTACTACTACTACTTAATAGCCCTACACAGCCGCACATCTCCTGCATCATCCATTAAGTTCCATACTGTACTACTACTCAGAGATAGCTCAAAGCGTTGTGCTGCCTAGGTCCGATAATAAAATATTATCCCCCCCTATGAAATTACACCAGCTAGGTAGTAAGACAGCTAGGTATGTATGTAGCTAGTTATGGAGACAGGTAAGTAGCTATCTAAGGCTGGGTTCACACTACGTTTTGTCCCATACGGGAGCGCATACGGCAGGGGGGAGCTAAAAGCTCGCGCTCCCGTATGTGTCCGTATGCGCTCCCGTAAGTCATTCATTTCAATGAGCCGACCGGAGTGAAACGTTCGGTCCGGTCGGCTCATTTTTGCGCCGTATGCGCTTTTACAACCGGACCTAAAACTGTGGTCAACAACGGTTTTAGGTCCGGTTGTAAAAGCGCATACGGCGCAAAAATGAGCCGACCGGACCGAACGTTTCACTCCGGTCGGCTCATTGAAATGAATGACATACGGGAGCGCATACGGTCACATACGGGAGCGCGAGCTTTTAGCTCCCCCCTGCCGTATGCGCTCCCGTATGGGACAAAACGTAGTGTGAACCCAGCCTAAGTAGGTTGTTATCTAGCTATGTTGGTAGATAACTTGGTAGGTAGACAGCCAGGTAGGTATAAAGCTTGGTAGGTAGCTATCTAGATAGGTAGCAAGGTAGCCAGGTAGTTAAGTAGCTTGGTAAAAAAAACAAAAAAAACATACTTACCTTGTCCAGTACAGCTTGGCCGCATCCACCCTCCTCCACCGTGCAGGCACTTATGAGTGATGTCATTGGGGCAGAGGTCACGTCCTGCTCTGACTGACAGGCAGCATTCCCATGTATACACACATGTGCAGACAGGTGGAAGCGGCACTCACTTTCCTGGGGATCCAGGACAAATGGCATCTGGACAGTCAGCGGATAGATATAGATTTAGAATTTCAATTATCACAGGTAGCAAATTGCCGCCCCCTGTCCAACTGACCCAGTGGGGCCCATGGTAAGACAGACCCTGCTACAACTACTACTACTACTACAGTGATCCCTCAACTTACAATGGCCTCAATATACAATAGTTTCAACATATAATGGTCTTTTCTGGACCATTGTAACTTGAAACCAAACTCAACATACAATGTACAGACAGTCCAGATCTGTGAAACGTGTCAATGGCTGAAAGAACTGACCAATCAGAATGGGCATTCACTGGTAAAACACCTGTATTACTGATGAGTATGCGCTGAATTCCTGTCTGGCAGCGCCCCCTATAGTACAGGGAGGTGTTACATGTTCTGTACTACTCTTTACCTGTGCCAGGGTTAGCTGCTCCTTGACACCAAGTAAGGGCAGCTCCATTTTACTTTTTTAGGACACTGTGTGTACTGTACAGGACCCTGAAGAAGCTCCTGTCCTCTACATAGACAGTGATTTACAGCTCCCAGCAGATCTTTATTACTTTTATACGTTAGGATTTGCTTTACCTATATTAGTTATCTACTTATTTTTCTTTAATCCTCACTTTTTCCTATTTTTGAATGATATTTTGGTGGCTTCAGAACCAATTACCAGGTTTCCATAGAGTTCTGGTCTCAACTTACAATGGTCCCAACATACAATGGCCGTCCTGGAACCAATTAATATTGTAACTTGAGCAACCACTGTACTTCTACTACTAGCCGTTCACAACCCTACCTTGTCCATCATATTCCATACTGTACTACTATTACTACTTCTGCTACTACTACTACTACTAATATTAAAAGAAAAGAAAAAATCACATTGGATGGTATGACTAGACAAGGATGGAGAGGAAAGTGTGTATAAGCCCCCCCCCCCCCCCCTGCTCTCCTTCTGCTGTTTTGTATGACACAATGACCTGCAATAGCATTTGATGCACTAGCGGTGCCGTCTCCCTGGGTGTCATAGTAGGATCCCCTAACCGAGCAATATGCAAAAAAACATGTTTTTTAAATGCTATTCACTCAGATAAGATAATAAGTTAAAGAATTCAGTTCTTTATTAGAGCACCATACACATAACATGTTTCTGGGTCTGTAAGTCCCTTCCTCAGGTGTACACTAGTGTTGAGCGGCATAGGCCATATTCGAATTCGCGAATATTCGCGAATATATGGACGAATATTCGCCATATTCGCGAATATTCGCATATTTGTAATATTCTCGTTTTATTTTCGCATACGCGAATATTCGCGTGTGCGAAAATTAGCATATGCGAAAATTTGCATATACAACACATTAACATAAGCGAAAATTCGCATATACGAAAATTCGCACACCAGTCTCACACAGTAGTATTAGAGCCTTCTTACACCACACAAGCTGGAAGCAGAGAGGGATGATCACTGTGATGTGTACTGTGAAAAAAAAAAACGAATATTCGTAATTATGAATATATAGCGCTATATTCGCGAATATTCGCGAATTCGCGAATATGCGATATTCGCGAATAAAATTCGAATTGCGAATATTCGCGAGCAACACTAGTGTACACATTGTTCTATTGCATGGCAGGTTAAGGCCTTGGTACATGCTGTGGCAGATCTGCTCCTACAGTCTGCCATAACCAGGCTGTGCTAGTAGATTGCTGAGAAATCACTTCAATTCAATAGTAATGGATTAAATTGATTACACAATTGAATGATTGGTTATAAAAAGAGATGACAAAATTGTGCACAGCGTGGACAGGAAAATGAACGGTTAACAGAATTTTACCCTGGTAGAAGACATATGGTCTAGGTGTAGGTGTGCCCAGAAGAAGGCTGGTTCTAACAGGTTTAGAACTCACCCAAGATTTATACTCAATGGCTGGTCTGGTAGGACTTCTGCTAATGGGAACAGTTGGGAGCATTTATCAATGTGTTTCGAGTGGGGTTTTTTTTGCGTTGATTTGTCGCTATTTAGGCGCAGTGCTGTAGTGATTTACACCTATTTTTTTTTTTTAAAAAGAGCACACAGGCCAGATGTTAAAGGGGTTATCCACCATAAGGTGATTTTAGTACGTACCTGGCAGACAGTAATGGACATGATTAGGAAGGATCTGCGCTTGTCTTGGGGCTAAATGGCTATGTTGTGAGATTACCATAACACTGTGGTTAGCTTTTTGTGAACTGGTATTTCCTGTTTGACTTTTCTTTCTTTGACTACAAATCCCGCAATTCCATTTTCCTCTATCCCACACATCAGCCACTCCCCCCATTGAAACATAAATGAGCTGCATCCATTCAAAGACCTGTGGTTTTCAATAAGGGTGCCTACAGCTGTTGCATCAGTTGCAGATTGATCTCTCTCCCACCAAGGGATCGCTCCACCCATTGAAGCAGACAGGCTCCCTGTCATCAGCTGACTAGTGAGTCAGGTCTCGGCCGCATTGCAAGCTGGGAAAAATCTGAGACAACAGTCATTTTGTATGCTGTTAAAAATAAATATTGGGGTGGAAATCACAGAAGAATTGGGAGAAAACCGTCACACACAGGTACAGACACTATATTATGAACTACACTAACTTTAAAGCCCCTGAAGCATAGTCAAATAAAAAAAATTCCTGGAATACACCTTTAAGGGTTAGTCTTGTGCAGTGGTAATGAATTTATCAACTGCAACTGTCGCAAAAAAGTCGCAAAACCCACCATTAAGGTGCAATTCTACACTAGCCAAGACCTAGCATAGCTTTTTGGTGTATGTGAAGAGGGAAAATTCTGAAAATGTGTATCCTCCACAAAATTTATCAAATGTCTTGCGACCATTTAATAAATTTTGCGGAGTCACACAAAAAAGATGCGCAAAAAAAAAAAAAAAGAAAAAAGAACTGAAAAATTTATTAAATCACACACATCTTAGTAAATGCCCCCAGTGTTCCTGCTGTGGAAAAAGCTGTGCATATGTCCCTGCAGGACTTGTGCCCTGAGCCCACCCCCTGGAATAGAGATGTTGGAATAGGGAGATGGTTGGGAGAATCATGTGACCAAAGCATCACTAGTAAATTTGACTATACTACAGGGGCTGTATAGTTAGTGTAGTTCATCATATAGTGTCTGTACCTGTGTTTCATGGTGGTCTTACAATTCTTATGTGATTTTTGCCCCAATGTTTATCTTTGACAGCATACAAAATGACTGTTGTCTCAGATCTTCCCAGGTTGCAGTGTGGCCCGAGACATTCAATCACTAGTCAGCTGTCCAGAGGGAGCCTGTCTGCTTCAATGGTTGGAGTGACCGCTGGGTGGGAGGGCGATCATTCTGCAGTGAATTGTAGTTTTGCAACAGCTGTGTTACGCCGAGCGCTCCGGGTCCCCGCTCCTCCCCGGAGCGCTCGCTACACTCTCGCTACTGCAGCGCTCCGGTCAGATCCACTGACCCGGTGCGCTGCGATACCGCCTCCAGCCGGGATGCGATTCGCGATGCGGGTGGCGCCCGCTCGCGATGCGCACCCCGGCTCCCGTACCTGACTCGCTCTCCGTCGGTCCTGTCCCGGCGCGGGCGGCCCCGCTCCCTAGGGCGCGCGCGCGCCGGGTCTCTGCGATTTAAAGGGCCACTGCGCCGCTGATTGGCGCAGTGGTTCTAATTAGTGTGTTCACCTGTGCACTCCCTATTTATACCTCACTTCCCCTGCACTCCCTCGCCGGATCTTGTTGCCATTGTGCCAGTGAAAGCGTTTCCTTGTGTGTTCCTAGCCTGTGTTCCAGACCTCCTGCCGTTGCCCCTGACTACGATCCTTGCTGCCTGCCCCGACCTTCTGCTACGTCCGACCTTGCTTCTGTCTACTCCCTTGTACCGCGCCTATCTTCAGCAGTCAGAGAGGTTGAGCCGTTGCTAGTGGATACGACCTGGTCACTACCGCCGCAGCAAGACCATCCCGCTTTGCGGCGGGCTCTGGTGAAAACCAGTAGTGACTTAGAACCGGTCCACTAGCACGGTCCACGCCAATCCCTCTCTGGCACAGAGGATCCACCTCCTGCCAGCCGGCATCGTGACAGTAGATCCGGCCATGGATCCCGCTGAAGTTCCTCTGCCAGTTGTCGCCGACCTCACCACGGTGGTCGCCCAGCAGTCACAACAGATAGCGCAACAAGGCCACCAGCTGTCTCAACTGACCGTGATGCTACAGCAGCTACTACCTCAGCTTCAGCAATCATCTCCTCCGCCAGCTCCTGCACCTCCTCCGCAGCGAGTGGCCGCTTCAGGCCTACGACTATCCTTGCCGGATAAATTTGATGGGGACTCTAAATTTTGCCGTGGCTTTCTTTCTCAATGTTCCTACACTTGGAGATGATGTCGGACCAGTTTCCTACTGAAAGGTCTAAGGTGGCTTTCGTAGTCAGCCTTCTGTCTGGAAAAGCTCTGTCATGGGCTACACCGCTCTGGGACTGCAATGACCCCGTCACTGCCTCTGTACACTCCTTCTTCTCGGAAATTCGAAGTGTCTTTGAGGAACCTGCCCGAGCCTCTTCTGCTGAGACTGCCCTGTTGAACCTGGTCCAGGGTAATTCTTCCGTTGGCGAGTATGCCGTACAATTCCGTACTCTTGCTTCAGAACTATCCTGGAATAATGAGGCCCTCTGCGCGACCTTTAAAAAAGGCCTATCCTGCAACATTAAAGATGTTCTGGCCGCACGAGAAATCCCTGCTAACCTACATGAACTCATTCATCTAGCCACTCGCATTGACATGCGTTTTTCCGAAAGGCGTCAGGAGCTCCGCCAGGATATGGACTTTGTTCGCACGAGGCGTTTTTTCTCCCCGGCTCCTCTCTCCTCTGGTCCCCTGCAATCCGTTTCTGTGCCTCCCGCCGTGGAGGCTATGCAGGTCGACCGGTCTCGCCTGACACCTCAAGAGAGGACACGACGCCGCATGGAGAATCTCTGCCTGTACTGTGCCGGTACCGAACACTTCCTGAAGGATTGTCCTATCCGTCCTCCCCGCCTGGAAAGACGTACGCTGACTCCGCACAAAGGTGAGACAGTCCTTGATGTCAACTCTGCTTCTCCACGTCTTACTGTGCCTGTGCGGATATCTGCCTCCACCTTCTCCTTCTCTACTATGGCCTTCTTGGATTCCGGATCTGCAGGAAATTTTATTTTGGCCTCTCTCATCAACAGGTTCAACATCCCGGTGACCAGTCTCGCCAGACCCCTCTACATCAATTGTGTTAACAATGAAAGATTGGACTGTACCATACGTTTCCGCACGGAGCCCCTCCTAATGTGCATCGGACCTCATCATGAGAAAATTGAGTTTTTGGTCCTCCCCAATTGCACTTCCGAAATTCTCCTTGGACTACCCTGGCTTCAACACCATTCCCCAACCCTGGATTGGTCCACTGGGGAGATCAAGAGTTGGGGTCCCTCTTGTTCCAAGGACTGCCTTAAACCGGTTCCCAGTACTCCCTGCCGTGACCCTGTGGTTCCCCCTGTAACCGGTCTCCCTAAGGCCTATATGGACTTTGCAGATGTTTTTTGCAAAAAACAAGCTGAGACTTTACCTCCTCACAGGCCTTATGACTGTCCGATTGACCTCCTCCCGGGCACTACTCCACCCCGGGGCAGAATTTATCCTCTCTCTGTCCCAGAGACTCTTGCTATGTCTGAGTACATCCAGGAAAATTTAAAAAAGGGCTTTATCCGCAAATCCTCCTCTCCTGCCGGAGCCGGATTTTTCTTTGTGTCCAAAAAAGATGGCTCCCTACGTCCTTGCATTGACTACCGCGGCCTTAATAAAATCACGGTAAAAAACCGCTACCCCCTACCTCTCATATCTGAACTCTTTGATCGCCTCCAAGGTGCCCACATCTTTACCAAACTGGACTTAAGAGGTGCTTATAATCTCATCCGCATCAGAGAGGGGGATGAATGGAAAACAGCATTTAACACTAGAGATGGACACTTTGAGTATCTGGTCATGCCCTTTGGCCTGTGCAACGCCCCTGCCGTCTTCCAAGACTTTGTTAATGAAATTTTTCGTGATCTCTTATATTCCTGTGTTGTTGTATATCTGGACGATATCCTGATTTTTTCTGCCAACCTAGAAGAACACCGCCAGCATGTCCGCATGGTTCTTCAGAGACTTCGTGACAATCAACTTTATGCCAAAATGGAGAAATGTCTGTTTGAATGTCAATCTCTTCCTTTCCTAGGATACTTGGTCTCTGGCCAGGGACTACAAATGGATCCAGACAAACTCTCTGCCGTCTTAGATTGGCCACGACCCTCCGGACTCCGTGCTATCCAACGTTTTTTGGGGTTCGCCAATTATTACAGACAATTTATTCCACATTTTTCCACCATTGTGGCTCCTATCGTGGCTTTAACCAAAAAGAATGCCAATCCTAAGTCATGGCCTCCTCAAGCGGAAGACGCCTTTAAACAGCTCAAGTCTGCCTTTTCTTCGGCTCCCGTGCTCTCCAGACCTGACCCATCTAAACCCTTCCTATTGGAGGTTGATGCCTCCTCAGTGTCACGATGCCGGCTGGCAGGTAGTGGACCCTCTGTGCCAGAGAGGGATTGGCGTGGACCGTGCTAGTGGACCGGTTCTAAGCCACTACTGGTTTTCACCAGAGCCCGCCGCAAAGCGGGATGGTCTTGCTGCGGCGGTAGTGACCAGGTCGTATCCACTAGCAACGGCTCACCTCTCTGGCTGCTGAAGATAGGCGCGGTACAAGGGAGTAGGCAGAAGCAAGGTCGGACGTAGCAGAAGGTCGGGGCAGGCAGCAAGGATCGTAGTCAGGGGCAACGGCAGAAGGTCTGGAAACACTGGCAAGGGACACACAAGGAACGCTTTCACTGGCACTAAGGCAACAAGATCCGGCAAGGGAGTGCAAGGGAAGTGAGGTAATATAGGGAGTGCACAGGTGATAACTCTAATTGGAACCACTGCGCCAATCAGCGGCGCAGTGGCCCTTTAAATCGCAGAGACCCGGCGCGCGCGCGCCCTAGGGAGCGGGGCCGCGCGCGCCGGGACAGAACAGACGGGGAGCGAGTCAGGTAGGAGAGCCGGGGTGCGCATCGCGAGCGGGCGCTACCCGCATCGCGAATCGCATCCCGGCTAGCAGCAGGATCGCAGCGCCCCGGGTCAGAGGACGTGACCGGGGCGCTGCAGCGGAGGAGGTGAAGCGAGCGCTCCGGGGAGGAGCGGGAACCCGGAGCGCTCGGCGTAACAGTACCCCCCCCCTTGGGTCTCCCCCTCTTCTTGGAGCCTGAGAACCTGAGGAGCAGACTTTTGTCAAGGATGTTGTCCTCAGGTTCCCAGGATCTCTCTTCAGGACCACAACCCTCCCAGTCTACTAAAAAAAAATTTTTTCCTCTGACCTTTTTGGCAGCCAAAATCTCCTTGACCGAGAAGACGTCCGAGGAGCCGGAAACAGGAGTGGGAGGAACAGATTTGGGAGAAAAACGGTTGAGGATGAGTGGTTTGAGAAGAGAGACGTGAAAGGCATTAGGGATACGAAGAGAAGGAGGAAGAAGAAGTTTATAAGAGACAGGATTAATTTGACACAGAATTTTGAAAGGACCAAGATAGCGTGGTCCCAACTTGTAGCTAGGGACACGGAAGCGGACATATTTAGCGGAGAGCCATACCTTGTCTCCAGGGGAAAAAACGGGGGGAGCTCTTCTTTTCTTATCCGCGAACCTCTTCATGCGTGAAGAAGCCTGTAAGAGAGAATTTTGGGTCTCTCTCCATATAATGGAAAGGTCACGAGAAATTTCATCCACAGCGGGCAGACCAGAAGGCAAGGGGGTAGGGAGGGGGGGAAGAGGGTGACGGCCGTACACCACGAAAAATGGGGATTTGGAGGAAGATTCAGAGACCCTGAAGTTATACGAGAATTCGGCCCATGGAAGGAGATCTGCCCAGTCATCCTGGCGGGAGGAAACAAAATGTCGCAAATAATCACCCAGGATCTGGTTAATTCTTTCTACTTGTCCATTGGACTGGGGATGATATGCAGAGGAAAAATTTAATTTAATCTTGAGTTGTTTACAGAGAGCTCTCCAGAATTTAGACACGAATTGGACCCCTCTATCCGAGACAATCTGCGTAGGCAACCCGTGAAGACGAAAAATGTGTACAAAAAATTGTTTAGCCAACTGAGGCGCAGAAGGAAGACCAGGAAGAGGAATGAAATGTGCCATTTTGGAGAATCGATCAACGACCACCCAAATAACGGTGTTGCCACGGGAAGGGGGTAAATCAGTAATAAAATCCATACCAATCAGAGACCAAGGCTGTTCGGGGACAGGCAGAGGATGAAGAAAACCAGCGGGCTTCTGGCGAGGAGTCTTATCCCGGGCACAGATAGTGCAGGCTCGCACAAAGTCCCCAACATCCGTCTCCAGAGTTGGCCACCAATAGAAGCGGGAGATGAGTTGCACAGATTTCTTGATGCCCGCATGACCTGCGAGATGGGAGGAGTGACCCCATTTGAGGATTCCGAGGCGTTGGCGTGGAGAAACAAAGGTCTTTCCTGGAGGAGTCTGTCTGATGGAGGCAGGAGAAGTGGAGATCAGGCAGTCAGGTGGAATGATGTGTTGCGGAGGGAGATCAACTTCTGAGGCATCCGAGGAACGAGAGAGAGCATCGGCTCTAATGTTCTTATCGGCAGGACGAAAGTGAATCTCAAAATTAAATCGGGCAAAGAACAGAGACCACCGGGCCTGGCGAGGATTCAGCCGTTGGGCCGACTGGAGGTAGGAGAGGTTCTTGTGGTCGGTGTAGATAATAACAGGAAATCTTGATCCCTCCAGCAGATGCCTCCATTCCTCAAGTGCTAATTTAATGGCTAGAAGTTCTCGATCCCCGATGGAGTAGTTCCTCTCCGCTGGAGAGAAGGTCCTAGAGAAAAAACCACAAGTGACAGCATGCCCGGAAGGATTTTTTTGTAGAAGAACAGCTCCAGCTCCTACTGAGGAGGCATCAACCTCCAATAGGAAGGGTTTGGAAGGGTCAGGTCTGGAGAGCACGGGAGCCGAAGAAAAGGCAGACTTGAGTTGTTTAAAGGAGTCTTCTGCTTGAGGAGGCCAGGACTTGGGATCAGCATTTTTCTTGGTTAAAGCCACGATAGGAGCCACAATGGTAGAAAAATGTGGAATAAATTGCCTGTAATAATTGGCGAACCCCAAAAAGCGTTGGATAGCACGGAGTCCGGAGGGGCGTGGCCAATTTAAGACGGCAGAGAGTTTGTCTGGATCCATCTGTAGTCCCTGGCCAGAGACCAAATATCCTAGAAAAGGAAGAGATTGGCATTCAAACAGACATTTCTCAATTTTGGCATAGAGTTGGTTGTCACGAAGTCTCTGAAGAACCATACGGACATGCCGGCGGTGTTCCTCTAGATTGGCAGAAAAAATTAGGATATCGTCCAGATATACCACAACACAGGAGTATAATAGATCACGAAAAATTTCATTGACAAAGTCTTGGAAGACGGCAGGGGCATTGCACAGTCCAAAGGGCATGACCAGATACTCAAAGTGTCCATCTCTGGTGTTAAATGCCGTTTTCCACTCGTCCCCCTTTCTGATGCGGATGAGGTTATAGGCGCCTCTTAAGTCCAATTTAGTGAAGATGTGGGCACCTTGGAGGCGATCAAAGAGTTCAGAGATGAGGGGTAAGGGGTAGCGGTTCTTAACCGTGATTTTATTAAGACCGCGGTAGTCAATGCAAGGACGTAGGGAGCCATCTTTTTTGGAGACAAAGAAAAATCCGGCTCCGGCAGGAGAGGAGGATTTACGGATAAAGCCCCTTTTTAGATTCTCCTGGACGTATTCGGACATGGCAAGAGTCTCTGGGGCAGAGAGAGGATAAATTCTGCCCCGGGGTGGAGTAGTACCCGGGAGGAGGTCGATAGGGCAATCATAAGGCCTGTGAGGAGGTAGAGTCTCAGCTTGTTTTTTGCAGAAAACATCCGCGAAGTCCATATAGGCCTTGGGGAGACCGGTTACTGGAGGAACCACAGAGTTACGGCAAGGGTTACTGGGAACCGGTTTTAGACAGTTCTTGGAACAAGAGGACCCCCAACTCTTGATCTCCCCAGTGGACCAATCCAGGGTTGGGGAATGAAGTTGAAGCCAGGGAAGTCCAAGGAGAATCTCCGAGGTGCAATTGGGGAGGACCAAAAGTTCAATCCTCTCATGATGAGATCCGATGCTCATAAGAAGGGGCTCCGTGCGGAAACGTATGGTACAGTCCAATCTTTCATTATTTACACAATTGATGTAGAGGGGTCTGGCGAGACTGGTCACTGGGATGTTGAACCTGTTGACGAGAGAGGCCAAAATAAAATTTCCTGCAGAACCAGAGTCCAAGAAGGCCACTGTAGAGAAGGAGAAGGCAGAAGCAGACATCCGCACCGGCACAGTAAGACGTGGAGAAGCAGAGTAGACATCAAGGACTGTCTCACCTTTGTGCGGAGTCAGCGTACGTCTTTCCAGGCGGGGAGGACGGATAGGACAATCCCTCAGGAAGTGTTCGGTACTAGCACAGTACAGGCAGAGGTTCTCCATACGGCGTCGTGTCCTCTCTTGAGGTGTCAGGCGAGACCGGTCGACCTGCATAGCCTCCACGGCGGGAGGCACAGGAACAGATTGCAGGGGACCAGAGGAGAGAGGGGCCGAGGAGACGAAACGCCTCGTGCGAACAGAGTCCATATCTTGGCGGAGTTCCTGACGCCTTTCAGAAAAACGCATGTCAATGCGAGTGGCTAGGTGAATAAGTTCATGTAGATTAGCAGGAATTTCTCGTGCGGCCAGAACATCTTTAATGTTGCTGGATAGGCCTTTTTTGAAGGTCGCGCAGAGGGCCTCATTATTCCAGGACAATTCTGAAGCAAGTGTACGGAATTGTACGGCATACTCGCCAACGGAAGAATTACCCTGGACCAGGTTCAACAGGGCAGTCTCAGCAGAAGAGGCTCGGGCAGGTTCCTCAAAGACACTTCGGATTTCCGAGAAGAAGGAGTGTACAGAGGCAGTGACGGGGTCATTGCGGTCCCAGAGCGGTGTGGCCCATGACAGGGCTTTTCCGGACAGAAGACTGACTACGAAAGCCACCTTGGACCTTTCAGTGGGAAACAGGTCCGACATCATCTCCAGATGCAGGGAACATTGGGAAAGGAAGCCACGGCAAAACTTAGAGTCCCCATCAAATTTATCCGGCAAGGATAAGCGTATCCCAGGAGCGGCCACTCGCTGCGGAGGAGGTGCAGGAGCTGGCGGAGGAGATGACTGCTGAAGCTGTGGTAGCAACTGTTGTAGCATAACGGTCAGTTGAGACAGCTGTTGGCCTTGTTGCGCAATCTGTTGTGACTGCTGGGCGACCACCGTGGTGAGGTCAGCGACAACTGGCAGAGGAACTTCAGCGGGATCCATGGCCGGATCTACTGTCACGATGCCGGCTGGCAGGTAGTGGACCCTCTGTGCCAGAGAGGGATTGGCGTGGACCGTGCTAGTGGACCGGTTCTAAGCCACTACTGGTTTTCACCAGAGCCCGCCGCAAAGCGGGATGGTCTTGCTGCGGCGGTAGTGACCAGGTCGTATCCACTAGCAACGGCTCACCTCTCTGGCTGCTGAAGATAGGCGCGGTACAAGGGAGTAGGCAGAAGCAAGGTCGGACGTAGCAGAAGGTCGGGGCAGGCAGCAAGGATCGTAGTCAGGGGCAACGGCAGAAGGTCTGGAAACACTGGCAAGGGACACACAAGGAACGCTTTCACTGGCACTAAGGCAACAAGATCCGGCAAGGGAGTGCAAGGGAAGTGAGGTAATATAGGGAGTGCACAGGTGATAACTCTAATTGGAACCACTGCGCCAATCAGCGGCGCAGTGGCCCTTTAAATCGCAGAGACCCGGCGCGCGCGCGCCCTAGGGAGCGGGGCCGCGCGCGCCGGGACAGAACAGACGGGGAGCGAGTCAGGTAGGAGAGCCGGGGTGCGCATCGCGAGCGGGCGCTACCCGCATCGCGAATCGCATCCCGGCTAGCAGCAGGATCGCAGCGCCCCGGGTCAGAGGACGTGACCGGGGCGCTGCAGCGGAGGAGGTGAAGCGAGCGCTCCGGGGAGGAGCGGGAACCCGGAGCGCTCGGCGTAACACTCAGTAGGAGCCGGAGCGGTCCTTCTACAAAAAAATTCTTCCGGGCATGCTGTTACTTGTGGTTTTTTTTCTAGGACCTTCTCTCCGGCTGAGAGGAACTACTCCATCGGGGATCGAGAGCTTCTAGCCATTAAATTAGCACTTGAGGAATGGAGGCATCTGTTGGAGGGATCAAGATTTCCAGTTATTATTTACACCGATCACAAGAACCTCTCCTATCTCCAGTCTGCCCAACGGCTGAATCCTCGCCAGGCCAGGTGGTCTCTGTTCTTTGCCCGATTTAATTTTGAAATTCACTTTCGGCCTGCCGATAAGAACATTAGGGCCGATGCTCTCTCTCGTTCCTCGGATGCCTCGGAAGTAGAGCTCTCTCCGCAACACATCATTTCCCCTGACTGCCTGATCTCCACTTCTCCAGCCTCCATCAGGCAAACTCCTCCAGGGAAGACCTTCGTTTCTCCACGCCAACGCCTCGGAATCCTCAAATGGGGTCACTCCTCCCATCTCGCAGGTCATGCGGGCATCAAGAAATCCGTGCAACTCATCTCTCGTTTCTATTGGTGGCCGACTCTGGAGACGGATGTTGTGGATTTTGTGCGAGCCTGCACTGTCTGTGCCCGGGATAAGACTCCTCGCCAGAAGCCCGCTGGTCTTCTTCATCCTCTGCCTGTCCCCGAACAACCTTGGTCTCTGATTGGTATGGACTTTATTACAGACTTACCCCCATCCCATGGCAACACTGTTGTTTGGGTGGTCGTTGATCGATTCTCCAAGATGGCACATTTCATCCCTCTTCCTGGTCTTCCTTCAGCGCCTCAGTTGGCTAAACAATTTTTTGTACATATTTTTCGTCTTCACGGGTTGCCCACGCAGATCGTCTCGGATAGAGGCGTCCAATTCGTGTCAAAATTCTGGAGGGCTCTCTGTAAACAACTCAAGATTAAATTAAACTTTTCTTCTGCATATCATCCTCAATCCAATGGGCAAGTAGAAAGAATTAACCAGGTCCTGGGTGATTATTTACGGCATTTTGTTTCCTCCCGCCAGGATGACTGGGCAGATCTTCTACCATGGGCCGAATTCTCGTATAACTTCAGAGTCTCTGAATCTTCCTCCAAATCCCCATTTTTCGTGGTGTACGGCCGTCACCCTCTTCCCCCCCTCCCTACTCCCTTGCCCTCTGGTTTGCCCGCTGTGGATGAAATATCTTGTGATCTTTCCACCATATGGAAAGAGACCCAAAATTCTCTCTTACAGGCTTCATCACGCATGAAGAAGTTTGCTGATAGGAAAAGAAGAGCTCCCCCCATTTTTTCTCCTGGAGACAAGGTATGGCTCTCCGCTAAATATGTCCGCTTCCGTGTCCCTAGCTACAAATTGGGACCACGCTATCTTGGTCCTTTCAAAATTTTGTGCCAGATTAATCCTGTCTCTTACAAACTTCTTCTTCCTCCTTCTCTTCGTATTCCTAATGCCTTTCACGTTTCTCTTCTTAAACCACTCATCATCAACCGTTTCTCTCCCAAACTTGTTTCTCCCACTCCTGTTTCCGGCTCCTCGGACATCTTCTCTGTAAAAGAGATACTGGCCTCCAAGAAGGTCAGAGGGAAAACTTTTTTTTTGGTCGATTGGGAGGGTTGTGGTCCTGAAGAGAGATCCTGGGAACCTGAGGACAATATCCTAGACAAAAGTCTGCTCCTCAGGTTCTCAGGCTCTAAGAAGAGGGGGAGACCCAAGGGGGGGGGGTACTGTTACGCCGAGCGCTCCGGGTCCCCGCTCCTCCCCGGAGCGCTCGCTACACTCTCGCTACTGCAGCGCTCCGGTCAGATCCACTGACCCGGTGCGCTGCGATACCGCCTCCAGCCGGGATGCGATTCGCGATGCGGGTGGCGCCCGCTCGCGATGCGCACCCCGGCTCCCGTACCTGACTCGCTCTCCGTCGGTCCTGTCCCGGCGCGCGCGGCCCCGCTCCCTAGGGCGCGCGCGCGCCGGGTCTCTGCGATTTAAAGGGCCACTGCGCCGCTGATTGGCGCAGTGGTTCTAATTAGTGTGTTCACCTGTGCACTCCCTATTTATACCTCACTTCCCCTGCACTCCCTCGCCGGATCTTGTTGCCATTGTGCCAGTGAAAGTGTTTCCTTGTGTGTTCCTAGCCTGTGTTCCAGACCTCCTGCCGTTGCCCCTGACTACGATCCTTGCTGCCTGCCCCGACCTTCTGCTACGTCCGACCTTGCTTCTGTCTACTCCCTTGTACCGCGCCTATCTTCAGCAGTCAGAGAGGTTGAGCCGTTGCTAGTGGATACGACCTGGTCACTACCGCCGCAGCAAGACCATCCCGCTTTGCGGCGGGCTCTGGTGAAAACCAGTAGTGACTTAGAACCGGTCCACTAGCACGGTCCACGCCAATCCCTCTCTGGCACAGAGGATCCACCTCCTGCCAGCCGGCATCGTGACAAGCTGGTGGCACCCTGGTTAAAATACACTGGTCTATTGCATGGAAATGATCACAGGTGTGTTTCAATGGGTGAGGTGGCTGATGTGTGGGTGGGAGAAAGCCCCAAGACAAGCACAGATTTTTCCTAAGCATATCCATTACTGTCTGGTAGGTAAATACTAAAATCACCTTATGGTGGACTCTGTAAGACCTCTTTGTATGCAATAAATATGGTGCTCAAATGCATTTGCAATAACTCTCCAGTAGCTCTCACAACAGCATTCTTACAATAATAGATGAGAAAGCAGGGTGAGAGAGATACCATGTGGACATCAAATGGATATGTAGGGTCTAGGATTGCTAGGAAGTTCTGCTGAATCACACTGCAAATTCCTCTTTCTTGACGTCTCTTCCTTCCTGTCAGCGTTCTTTAGTTTATTCAGGAGACAAAAAAGAAAGATGGGGGCATTTACAGAGATTAGAACAATGATATACACTGACTGATGGATGATTATAGGTAATATAAAGGGGTTATCCACCATAAGGTGACTTTTGTACTTACCTTTACAGTAGTAAACATGCTTAGGAAGGATATGTGTTTGTCTAGGGGCTAAAAAGGCCAAGCTTTTTTTTTTTTGTGAAATGGCTATTTCCTGTTGGAGTTACCATTACAACTACAAGTCCCAGGATCCCTTATTTGTAAGTGTGAGGTCACTTTTCTCCCACCCACACATCAGCCACCCCACCCATTGAAGCACACCTGAGTTGCCTTCCATGCTGTGCTGTAAACAATAGACCAGTGTTCTCTAACCAGGGTGCCTCCAGCTGTTGCAAAACTACAACTCCCAGCATGCCCCTTTTTAGGATCACAACCAGGGTGCCTCCAGCTGTTGCAAAACTACAATTCCCTGCAGAATGATCTCTCTTCCACCCAGCAGTCGTTCCTCCCATTGAAGCAGACAGGTTCCCTCTGAACACCTAACTAGTGATGTAATCTCTTGGGCCACACTTCAACCTGGGAAAACCTGAGACGACATTCATTTTGCTAAAAATAAACATTGGGGCAAAGATCACATAAGAATTGTGAGACTACCATGAAACACAGGTACAGACACTATATGATGAACGACACTAACTTTACAGCCCCTGTAGCAAAGTCAAATTAAAAAAGACCTGGAATACCCCTTAAGGAGGTTGCACATTAAAGGGATACTCCACCCCTAGACATCTTATCCCCTGTCCAGAGGATAGGCAATAAGATGTCTTATCGCGGGGGGTCCCAGCAGGCTGGCACCCCAGCTTGGGGACTACCGTGTTCATGACATCACCACAGCTGTCACACCCCTTCCATTCATGTCTAGGGGAGGGGGCGTGACAGTTGTGGTGCAGAAGTACATACCCTATTTCCCCAAAAATAAGACAGAGTCGGGAGAAAAGTCAGCAGGCTCAACTCCAGAACAACCGAAGTCAGGACTCTCATTTTATATCACCTCCTGCCCCTTTGTAATGGTTATTGTAGAAGGTGTACCTTTAGAGGCATTAATAGATACAGGGTCACAAGTGTCTACCATATCTAAAAGTATTTTCTATCAGCATTGGGATGCTAGTCTATTGTGTGAGCCTGATGATGTTAATTTCCAAGTAGTTGCAGGTAATGGGAAACCAGTCCCCAGACATAGATACTGGGAGCCAACCATTTAATTGGTTGAACATGTACTTAAAGGGCAGGGAGTAATTGTAACCTATGTGACAGATAAGGGGTCAGCTGAAATTATATTGGGGATGAACATTATGAGGCATTGGTTTACTGAAATTTTGGATGCCTGGTATACCTCTCTTCCCCATATGTCCCCTTCAGACCAGCGGGCTGCGCAGCACCACTTGAAAGTTCTACAGGTGGATCAGAGGTTTGCCAACAAGCAAGGTGAAATCTGCAGAGTACGAGTTCAAGATATCAGGTCGGTGACCTTACAACCCAACACTGCAACCATCATCTGGTGTTGTGCACATCCCGGAGTCAAGAATAGGGACTATCAGGCCTTGCTGGAAGCTATGCAATTAGAAGATTTTCCTCTTGTCCGAGCTGCAAGAAGTCTCATCACTGTCACCAACGAGAGAATCCCGATGCAGTTAGTAAACCTGTCTGATTCTGCTACTGTCTTACCCAAATACACTCCAGTTGCTCAGTTGTACCTCCTAGTGCCGAAAGACATTGTTACAGAACGTCTGGTGGCCCGACAGCGTGCAGCTCACGTTTTGGATGGATCCAGTTCTAGCTCCCCCAAGTCCTGGTGGGCACAGCTCCAGGTTGGGGACAACACTACCCCAAGAGACCAGGTCAATGGGGTCATCAATGTCACCAAAAGGTATCATGAAGCTTTCAGCAAACACCCCACAGGCTTCGGGAAGACTTTGATGATCCAGCACCGTATCCTCACAGGGGACAGCCCACCCATCAAGGAGAGGCACTGTCCGGTCGCGCCAGGCATATATCAGACTGTCAAGAAGATGCTGACCGACATGAAGGAGGCGGACGTAATACAAGAGTCCCTGGGCGGCACCACTTGTCCTGGTCAAGAAGAAAGACGGGACCATCTGCTTCTGTGTCGACTACAGGAAACTGAAGAATGCCACACATAAGGACGCTTATGCTTTGCCACGGATCGAGGAGTCACTTAGGCCCTTCGGGTCTGCTGCTTACTTTTCCACTCTAGATTTGACCAGCGGAAACTAGAAAGTGCCCATGGCCGTGGGGGATCGGGAGAATACCGCCTTCGTGACACCCATGGGGTTGTTCGAGTTTAAAAGTATGCCGTTTGGGCTATGCAAAGCCCCTGCTACGTTCCAGCGTCTGATAGAAAGGTGCCTGGGTCATTTGAATTTCCAAAGTGTCTTGCTGTACCTGGACAATGTCATCGTGTACTCCAAGTCTTACCGGGAACACATCAGTCATCTGTCAGACGTCTTTCAAGTCTTGATCAAGCATGGGTTAAAGATCAAACCATCAAAGTTTCATTTGCTCAAACCTCAAGTCCATTACTTGGGTCATGTTGTCAGAGCAGAGGGAGTTCAGCCAAATGCTGAAAAGGTGGATGCTGTCAAGAACTGGCCTACCCCACGCACAGTGAAAGATGTCAGGAGCTTCCTGGGATTCACCGGCTACTACGGCCGCTTCATCTCACACTTTGCCCAAATTGCAGAACCCCACAGAAGCAGAAGCTCTCCTACGGGGTACAGCGAAGGAGAATTACAATAGAAGACTACCTATGAAATGGGCTGAAGAGCAAGAGACAGCGTTCCGAGCTCTTAAACGTCTGCTGACAGAACCACCCATCTTGGCGTATCCAGACTACAGTCAGCCATTCTGACTATACACTGATGCCAGTTTTGAAGGTCTGGGGGCTGTCCTGTCCCAGGTTCAAGATGGACAAGAGAGATTGTTTGCCTATGCCAGTCGTAACCTGTGAGGAGCAGAGAAGAACAATGCCAATTAAAGCTCATTCAAATTGGAACCTCTCACCCTGGTGTGGGCCGTAACAGAAAAGTTAAAAGATTATTTGGCTGCCATGCCATTTACTGTCTACACGGATAACAACATAATAACCCGTTGGCCCACCTGAACACTGCCAAGTTAGGTGTCATTGAACAGTGATGGGCTTCAAGATGAGCTAATTACAGCTTCACCATCAAGTATAGAAGCGGCAAGTCAAACACCAGTGCCGATGTACTGTCTCGGATGACCCTCGGCGAAGAACAACCTATCGAAGATGTGGAGATGCCCCCATTCTATCAATGGTTTGTGAACCAGAATTTTGTGGCCACCCTCATGGACGGTGAACCCAGGTCCGAAAAGGTTAAAGAAGACCTGTGCACCTGGAAGATTCTTCAAGATGAAAGTTATGGGGGATCTGTTGGACTACCTTCTGGCAAAAAAGGTACCAACCAAAGGACTGCTGTACCCAAATTCTTTGGATCCGGTCTCTGGTGATTTGACTTCATCAGATTCTAGTTCCTCAAAGCGATGCTGAGATGGTCCTCAATGCATATCATGACCAGTCGGGACACTTTGGAGTCCACAAGACTGAAGCCACTGTCAAGCGAAGATTCTATTGGATTGGAATGCGGAGCAACATTGAGAAATGGTGCAGTGAATGTTCTGTCTGTAACGTCATCAAGAAAGTGTGCAAGGACGCAAGGGCACCCCTCCATTGCATCCAGAGTGACAGACCCAACCAGTTGGTCTCTCTAGACCATGTGAAATTGTCTCCTACCCGGTCTGGGTATACCTATGCTCTCTCCATGGTGGATCACTACTCCAAATGGGTTGTCGCTGTACCTGTTAAAGATCTCACAACCTAGACAGTGGCCCAGATGTTCTACTCTAAGTGGGTACAAACCCTTGGATGTCCTGAGTCTGTTCTAACTGACTGCAGAACGGCCTTTGAGGCCCAACTCTTCCAAGATTGATGTCAATGCCACGAGAATGTAAGAAACTCCGAACCCCCGCCTATCACCCTCAGGGGAACGGGCTCTGTGTGAGCGCATTAACCAAGTCTTCATCCATATGCTGCGAGCAGCCTCTGTGTCAAGACAAGAAGAATGGCCCCGGCTACAACCCAAGTTATTGGAAATTTACAACAATACAGTGCTTTGCTCCATCGGGTGCACCCCTTTCTTCTTGATGATGGGACGAAACTGGCAACTGCCAAAAGACTGGACATTTGGGTTGCAAGCCCCGATCAACAATTCGCCACAAGTGTAGAGTGGATTTCTGATCATCCGAGAAGAATTCAAGAGGCCAAAGAGATTGTCAGCAGGAAAATGGCCGAGGCGCTACAAAGACGACAAGAAGACTACAATCGCCATGCCTCCGCCAAACCATTTTAGGTGGGTGACAAAGCCTGACTACGGAAGTTCCTGAGAACTAACACATTAGATTCCATCTGGGAGACAGAACCCTACATGGTGACAGCCATACCCTATCCCGAGTCCGATGTGTACAAAGTGCAGAAGCCTGGGTATGAGCCAGAAGTCGTTCATCAAAATCGTATCAAAGTCTGTCTTAAAGAAGATTTACCAGTACTTCCATCACCCTGATGTCCGACCTGCAAGGCAGTATGCTCCTGGCGAGGGGATCCACCCATCCATGGATTTCCCCATGTTTTCTCCAAATCAGCCAGTATTCTTCTATGTGTCTCCAACCCCGGGACTAAGCCAGCCAACGTTAGTCAACATGCCAGTCCCTGCTCTACCACCGTTGGCTCCAGCTTATACACCTGTCTCCAGAGCACCAACAATGTCTCCAATGTCTCCAGTACAAATGCCAGCAATCCTGAGCAGTTTTGAACCAATTCCAGCTCTTGAATTCACTGAAGAAGAGCCAGCTGAAGCTCTGAGAGTTCCTTATTCTCCAGAGGTGGTGTTGCACAGATCCCAAAGGTCTACATAGGGACAGTTACCAGCCAGGTACAGAGAATAGTAGTACCTTTTTGTACAAAAGTTATTAGTTTTTATCTATTTATATAATGTTCTGGGGAGAAGTAGCTATTGGCGAAGGGCTCACAGCTAAGGCATTCAGGTAAAAAGCCTCTGACAGCCTGACCCAAATCAAATATGTGCTCAAGTATGCAGTTACGAGACTTAAAAATTCTACATGTGTCATGATCCCAGTTTTCAAATACTCTTGTCAAAAATGGAGCATGTAAGGACATTACCATCAATGCCACATGGACTCTTCCCCAGTGATTTGTGTGCCAGCCCTGAGAAGGACATTCGCAAATGCCCCAGGAACTGCTTATGTTTTCTCCAGGCCCCAGTGGCCACTATCTGTTGTCTGCCCTCCAGGACTGGGCACCGAGGACGGCTATTGTTAAGAGGGGGAGTTTGTCAGTACAGCAGTTGCACCTCTGTACCCTAGCAGCCCTGTCCATCCTGTGACCCCTGGGCTCTCCCTCACCTATGTCTTGTATATTTCACCACCAGTGCCTATGTTATAAAATGTAATGCGTGTATATATATATATATATATATATATATATATATATATATAATGTGTTATACCTTTAAGTAATGTTGCTATGTGTTGTAACCAGGGAAGGTACCAGTGACATGTGACGTACACAGTGACCTATGGGACCCCTCCTAGTCTTCCCCATATGAGCCCTGGGAGGGACTAGTTCGCTCTCATCGGCCTACCTTCGGGTAGTGAAGTGGTTAAATCATGCCCTGGCTTCACGAACACAAGGGGTTAATGCCATCTGCCCCTAGGGTAATTCTATCTGCCCTCATCACACTCTCACCACAATTGCACATAGAAACTGGCTATTTTCTGTTGGAATTTGTTCCCTCAAACTACAAGTCCCATGATGCCTTGTTTAAGTGTGAGGTCACTTTTCTCCCTCCCACACATCATCCACCCCACCCATTGAAACACACCTTTGATCCTTTCCATGCAATAGACCAGTGTTTTCTGACCAGGGTGGCTCCAACTGTTGCAAAACTACAATACTTGCAGAATGATCTTCCTCTCACCTAGTTGCTCAACCCATTGAAGCAAAGACAGCTCCCCTGATCATCTCACTAGTGATGTAATGTTTCGGGTCACACTGCAACCTGGGAGAATCTGAGACAATAGCAATTTTGTATACTGTTAAAAATAAACATTGTAACAAAAATCACAGAAGAATTGGGAGACCACCATGATAGTGGATTTTCTGAGCTGGTTTCAGTGGTGATACGGAAGAAGAACAAATCCAGGGTTTGGCTGCAGTATCCCATGCATAGTAAATGAGGATGTCACATGGAAGATTTTGGAGCAGTGAAGGTCCTGGACCAGAAGCAACTTAAGTGATGAGTATGGTCCCTTCCTCTGGGATTTTTTATTTTTATTTTATTTTTGTAAAAATGTTGGCATTCCCTTCTCTTTCACTGTAGACTGACCTCTTATGGAGCTATTCATGGACATCTTTCATAGACACATCCACCAGCGACCGATAAAATTTGCATTTTAGGAACTGAAAAGGGCAACATTAAAGCAAATGGTCTATGTAGCACATACATACATACATATATTCAAGATTTTTACCACCATCAAAAGCTCAGTCAGGCCCCTAAACTCTGATAATCATTGCCTAATGTGCCCCTTTTAAGGCTGCAGAAAGGATGGTGATGTCACAGGTGTTGGTGTGGTAGGTGATGACATCAAAAGGGGTAAATACCCTATAATGCCAGTGCTGGTATCGAAAGCTAAGAGACGATGGCTGCTAAGAGTGATGCGGTTGGGAGACCTTATGACATCATCATCAAAGTGCTGAGAAGGGCATGAAATAGTGATAAGATCATAGCACCATGACCCGCTGTATCAAAAACTTATCTAGAGTCACAGAAAATGCAGACCAGCATCTAAAGATTCTATAGTCATTAAAGGGTTACTCCGCCCCTAGACATCTTATCCCTTATGCTAAGGTTCTCCACGCCAGCAATGCGACGTTCTGACCACAGAAGCTTGTAGTTTCCGTGTTCGTGACGTTACACCACACCCCCTCCATTCATGTCTGCTAGTACATAGCCATCACGCCTCCTCCCATAGACATGAATGCAGGGGGAGTGACAGCTGTGGTCGCCAGTCACCTGGCACGGAGCAGAGTTTGGGGTGCCGCACCGGAGATCGCAGGGTTCCAGCTGCTTAATAGTGGATAAGATGTCTAGGGGCAGAGTACCCCTTTAATTAAACATTGGCAAAACCCACCAACATTGGATGAAACCGTCCAACTGCCTAAGGTATAAGGCCGGGGGTAGGGGGCTCCAGACTTTTCCCCTCGCAGATGATGGAGATGATGGGGTGGAGAAATAGCCAATAATTTATACCGGAATATCGGTTTAAGTCATCGGCTATCGGCCTAAAAGGCCCCAGATTATCTGTATCGGCCCTAAAAAATCAATATCGGTCGATCCCTAGTCCAGAGCATTGGAGGCCTTAACCCCTTAAGGACCCAGCCATTTTACACCTCAGGACCCGGCCATTTTTTGCAATTCTGACCACTGTCACTTTAAACATTAATAACTCTGGAATGCTTTTAGTTATCATTCTGATTTCGAGATTGTTTTTTCGTGACATATTCTACTTTAACATAGTGGTAAAAATTTGTGGTATCTTGCATCCTTTCTTGGTGAAAAATCCCAAAATGTTATGAAAAATTTGAAAATTTAGCATTTTTCTAACTTTGAAGCTCTCTGCTTGTAAGGAAAATGCATATTCCAAATAATTTTTTTTAACTCACATATACAATATGTCTATTTTATATTTGCATCATAAAATTAACGTGTTTTTACTTTTGGAAGACACCAGAGGGCTTCAAAGTTCAGCAGCAATTTTCCAATTTTTCACAAAATTTCCAAACTCACAATTTTTCATGGACCAGTTCAGGTTTGAAGTGGATTTGAAGGGTCTTCATATTAGAAATACCCCACAAATGACCCCATTATAAAAACTGCACCCCCCAAAGTATTAAAAATGACATTCAGTCCATGTTTTAACCCTTTAGGTGTTTCACAGGAATAACAGCAAAGTGAAGGAGAAAATTCACAATCTCCATTTTTTACACTCGCATGTTCTTGTAGACCCAATTTTTGAATTTTTACAAGGGGAAAAAGGAGAAAATGTATACTTATATTTGTAGCCCAATTTCTCGAGAGTAAGCCCATACCTCATATGTCTATGTAAAGTGTTCGGCGGGCGCAGTAGAGGGCTCAGAAGCGAAGGAGCGACAAGGGGATTTTGGAGAGTACGTTTTATTTAAATGGTTTTTGGGGGGCATGTTGCATTTAGGAAGCCCCTATGGTGCCAGAACAGCAAAAATCCCCCACATGGCATACCATTTTGGAATCTAGACCCCTTGAGGTACGCAACAAGGAATAAAGTGAGCCTTAATACCCCACAGGAGTTTCACGACTTTTGCATATGTAAAAAAAATAAAAATAAAATTTCACTAAAATGTGTTTCCCCCCAAATTTCACATTTTTGCAAGGGTTAATAGCAGAAAATACCCCCCAAACATTGTAACCCCATCTCTTCTGAGTATGAAGGTACCCCATAAGTTGACCTGAGGTGTACTATGGGTGAACTACAATGCTCAGAAGAGAAGGAGTCATATTTGGCTTTTTGAGAGCAAATTTTGCTCGGGGGCATGTCGCATTTAGGAAGCCCCTATGGTGCCAGGACAGCAAAAAAAAAAAAAAACACATGCCATACCATTTTGGAAACTAGACCCCTTGTGGAACGTAACAAGAAATAAAGTGAGCCTTAATACCCCACAGGGGTTTCACGACTTTTGCATACGTAAAAAAAAAAAAATCACTAAAAGATGTGTTTCCCCCCCAAATTTCACATTTTTGCAAGGGTTAATAGCAGAAAATACCCCCCAAAATTTGTAACCACATCTCTTCTGAGTATGGAGGTACCCCATAAGTTGACCTGAAGTGCACTACGGGCGAACTACAATGCTCAGAAGAGAAGGAGTCATATTTGGCTTTTTGAGAGCAAATTTTGCTCGGGGGGCATGTCGCATTTAGGAAGCCCATATGGTGCCAGGACAGCAAAATAACCCCCACATGGCATACCATTTTGGAAACTAGACCCCTTGAGGAACGTAAGAAGGCGTAAAGTGAGCATTTACCCCCCACTGGTGTCTGTCAGATCTTTGGAACAGTGGGATGTACAACATTTTTAATTTGCACAGCCCACTCTTCCAAAGATCTGTCAGACACCTGTGGGGTGTAAATTCTCACTGCACCCCTCATTACATTCCGTGAGGGGTGTAGTTTCCGAAATGGGGTCACATGTGGGGTTTTGTTTTTTTTGCGTTTGTCAAAACCGCTGTAACAATCAGCCACCCCTGTGCAAATCACCTCAAATGTACATGGCGCACTCTCGCTTCTGGGCCTTGTTGTGCGCCCCCAGAGCAGTTTGCGCCCACATATGAGGTATCTCCGTACTCGGGAGAAATTGCGTTACAAATTTTGGGGGGCTTTTTTCCCCTTTACCTCTTGTCAAAATGAAAAGTATAGGGCAACACCAGCATGTTAGTGTAAAAAGTTTAATTTTTTACACTAACATGCTAGTGTAGACCCCAACTTCACCTTTTCATAAGGGGTGAAAGGAGAAAAAGACCCCCAAGATTTGTTAGGTAATTTCTCCCGAGTACGGCGATACCCCATATGTGTCCCTAAACTGTTGCCTTGAAATACGACAGGGCTCCAAAGTGAGAGCGCCAAGTGCATTTGAGGCCTGAATTAGGGATTTGCATAGGGGTGGACATAGGGGTATTCTACGCCAGTGATTCCCAAACAGGGTGCCTCCAGCTGTTGCAAAACTCCCAGCATGCCTGGACAGTCAACGGCTGTCCGTCAATACTGGGAGTTGTTGTTTTGCAACAGCTGGAGGCTCCATTTTGGAAAGAGTGGCGTACCAGGCGTTTTTCATTTTTATTGGGGAGGGAGGGGGGCTGTGTAGGGGTATGTGTATATGTAGTGTTTTTTACTTTTTATTTTATTTTGTGCTAGTGTAGTGTAGTGTTTTTAGGGTACAGTCACATGGGCGGGGGGTTACAGCGAGTTTGAGCTGCCGCGCAAAATTTGCTGCATCGCAAACTTGCAGCCCGATACTCACTGTAAGCCCCCTGCCCATGTGAATGTACCCTGTACATTCACAGGGGGGGGACCTCCAGCTGTTCCAAAACTACTACTCCCAGCATGCCTGAGAATGTTTGGGAGTTGTGGTTTTGCAACAGCTGGAGGCACACGGGTTGGGAGACTGCTGAGACCCAATTAGCTCCTAGCAGGCTATAACTACCCCTCCCCCTTACTACAGTAAATAATTAAATAATAACTGACACAACAACAATTTAACTTTTCCATGGGTGGGAATCGGCCACAGCTTTATTTATAAAATTACTTATATAAATAACAATTTAACTGTAACAAAGACACCGATTGGCTTCTTACCAACCCGAGAGGTGCTGCCACACCGTCCTGTGTGGAGGTCTACCCCGGGTTGACCCCGCTTTCACCGTCTTCTTACCGCCAAGCTGTGACTTACAATAAACAGAGATACAAAAAAGGGAGGGAGGGAGGGCAAAACTCCTGGGCAGATTGAGGGGGGAAGGGAGGCACCACAGCTATAAATACCCAGGGGAGGGCCCCTGAAAGCTCGGGAAACTATTACACCCCTGATTGGTGCACTCCTTCCACCCCACCCATGGGACATACCACTGTAGCCATTGGCAAGTTTTACAGGCGGGGGAGGGGGCTAAAAACCTTGCCTGTATATTTCTTAACCTCTTACTGCTCACCAGTCAGGGGGCAAGCTAGTTATGCACAGCTTGCCCCTCCAAACACTGAGTTAGGAAACAATGTTTCCCAACCAGTGTGCCTCCAGCTGTTGCAAAACCACAACTCCCAAACATTCTCAGGCATGCTAGGAGTAGTAGTTCGGCAACATCTTTAGAGCCAGATGTTGCCGAACTACAACTCCCAGCATGCTTGGAGTTGTAGTTTTGCAAGATCTGGAGGACTACAGTTTGCAGACCACTAATACAGTGGTTCCCAATCTGTGCCCTTCCAGATGTTGCAAAAGTACAACCCCCAGTATGCCAAAACTGTCCAGGCATGCTGGGAGTTGTAGTTCTGCAACATCTGAAGGGCCAGATGTTACAGCACTACAACTCCCAGCATGCCTGGACAGTAAGGGCATGCTGAGGATGTGTAGTTTTGCAACATCTGGAAGGGCACAGTGGTCCAAAAACTGTGGACCTCCAGATGTTGCAAAACTGCAACTCCCAGCATGCCCAGACGCCAAGGGCTGTCTGGGCATGCTGGGAGTTGTAGTTTAAAGGGTCCTATTACAGCAATGCATGTCGCTTTACGGCGACGTGCATTGCTGTAAAGGGCCCGACCGCGGCTGAAGATCTACTTACCTGTCACCGCCGCCGTCTTCATCGTCTGGATCCGGGTCTTCAGGGACGAGGTATGTACCGGGGCCGGTCCCCAGCACTCCCCCGTCCCCCGCCGCGTCCTCCGGTCTTCCTCCCGTCCTCTCCGGACTTTCAGGGGCCGGGCAGGGTGGGAGGAAGTAACCGCCCCCCCTCCTGCGATTGGTCGGTTAACTAACCGACAGATCGCAGGGTATAGGAGGAGGTGGCAGGCTTGCCACCTCGCTCCTATACGTTAGCATGGTCCTGGCTGTCTGTGACAGCCGGGATCATGCGAAATTACCGGGCGGTCGGGTCCCAGAGACCTGATCAGCCCGGTATCGCCGCAGATCGCAAGGGCGATTTCCCTTGCGATTTGCGGCGATCGCCGACATGGGGGGCCTACATGGCCCCCCTCGGCGTTTGCCCTGGATGCCTGCTGAAGGATTTCAGCAGGCATCCGGTTCCGATCTCTGCCCGGCGAGCGACAGAGACCGGAAAACGCCAGGACGTACGGGGACGTCCTGGGTCCTTAAGGCCCAGGGTGCGGGGATGTCCCCGTACGTCCTGGGTCCTTAAGAGGTTAAAGGGGTATTCCAGGATTTTTTTTTTTTTTTGACTATGCTACAGGGTCTGTAAAGTTAGTGTAGTTCATAATATAGTGTCTGTACCTGTGTGTGACGGTTTTCTCACAATTCTTCTGTGATTTTCACCCCACTATTTATTTTTACAGCATACAAAATTACTGTTGTCTCAGATTTTTCCCAGCTTGCAATGCGGCCGAGACCTGACTCACTAGTCAGCTGATGACAGGGAGCCTGTCTGCTTCAATGGGTGGAGCGATCGCTTGGTGGGAGAGAGATCAATCTGCAACTAATGCAACAGCTGTAGGCACCCTGATTGAAAACCACAGGTCTTTTGTTTCAATGGGTGGGGTGGCTGATGTGTGAGAGGGAGGAAATGGCATTGTGGGATTTGTAGTCAAAAAAACATAAGTCAAACAGGAAATACAAGTTCACAAAAAGCTAACCACAGTGTTATGGTAATCTCATGACATTTAGCCCCAAGACAAGTGCAGATCCTTCCTAAGCATGTCCATTACTTCCTGCCAGGTACGTACTAAAATCACCTTATGGTGGAGAACCCCTTTAAGCCTAAAGTCTGCAGCCACAAATTCAGCTCATGTAAGCTCAAAGTCATCTTCATGTCAATTGTCAAGTCTGTCAAGTCAAGACTTCTATATAGTCCCTGTGGCCTGCACTAAAGTGTCTCTACATACTGCAAGTCCCAGCAAGCCTGCGAGGTTCCCCTGTGTCACTGGTCACCTCCTTGGGATATTGACTGTACTGCATCTGTCTACCCTCAGTAAAGCTGCCGTTGTCCGTAACTTGGCGTCGGTGTCTTCAATGCCCCCATGCCAAGCCCAGGACCAGCGGTATTACCTTCGGGTGGATAAGGCTAAACCACGCCCTGGCGTCACGACAAGAAGGGGTTAATAACATCAGCCCTACATTGCACCCCCGCACGCCACACTTTCCTTCCTCCTACACATCAGCCACCCCACCCATTGAAACACAGTGTTTTCTAACCAGGGGGCCTACAGCTGTTGCAAAATTGAATTGAAAAGGCCTCTGCTGAAAAATGAAAGAAGTTATCTGATTGGTTGCTATGGGTAACTGCACCTCTCTTTCTCTATACAGGTTTTGATAAATCTTGCCAATAGTGCCTAGAAATTGCAAAAAAAAAAAAAAGTTACCTGTTCAAGGATTTAGGCCCCGGATTGGAATCCAAAGTGATTGCTGGACAATAGTTATTTGTCTAACAAACTAATAGAGATACGCTTAAAGGGGTACTCCAGTGGAAAACTTTTTTTTTTTAAATGAACTGACGCCTGAAAGTTAAACAGATTTTTAAGTTACTTCTATTTAAAAATCTCAATCCTTTCAGTACTTCTTAGCAGCTGTATACTACAGAGGAAATTCTATTTTTTTTGAAAAAATATTTTTGTCTTGTCCACAGTGCTCTCTGCTGACACCTCTGTCCGTGTCAGGAACTGTCTAGAGCAGCATAGGTTTGCTATGGGGATTTTCTTTTGCTCTGGACAGTTCCTGATACGGACATCAGGTGTCAGCAGAGAGCACTGTGGACAAGACAAAAAAGAAATTCAAAAAGAAAAAATTTTCTCTGTAGCATACAGCTGCTTTAAAGTACTGGAAGGTTAAAGATTTTTTAATAGAAGTAATTTACAAATTAGTTTAAAGGGGTTATCCAGGAAAAAACTTTTTTATATATATATCAACTGTCTCCAGAAAGTTAAACAGATTAGTAAATTACTTCTATTAAAAAATCTTAATCCTTTCAGGACTTATGAGCTTCTGAAGGTGAGTTGTTCTTTTCTGTCTAAGTCCTCTCTGATGACACCTGCCTTGGGAACCGCCCAGTTTAGAAGAGGTTTGCTATGGGGATTTGCTTCTAAACTGGGCGGCTCCCGAGACACGTGTCATCAGAGAGCACTTAGACAGAAAAGGACAACTCAACTTCAGCAGCTCATAAGTACTGAAAGGATTAAGATTTTTTTAATAGAAGTAATTTACATATCTGTTTAACTTTCTGGAGCCAGTATATATATATATATATATATATATATATATATATATATATATGTTTTTTACCTGGATAATCCCTTTCTGGCACCAATTGATTTAAAAAGATTTCCCACCCCTTTTAAAGTCTTAATATCTAAAAAAAGAATTGGTCTAACAAAATACAAGGAATAAAAAAATCAAGAAGGAGTTGGGGCAGTGTTACCCAACCAGGGTGTCTCCAGCTGTTGCAAAACTACAACTCCCAGCATGCCCGGACAGCCTTTGGCTGTCCGGGCATGCTAGAAGTTGTAGTTTTGCAACAGCTGGAGGCACCCTGGTTGGGAAACACTGTGTTTGGGGATATTTTTATACATAGTTCAGCGCCCATCACTTAGTATAGCTGAAATGCCTCCGGCTAAGAATCACTTTCTTTATGCATCAGGTCTCATAGCCAGGAAAAGCGCTAAAATAAGTGTCACCGCGTCTTCTATATGGTAATTTTATTCTGTGTAGCCCATTGTTCACATAATCCGTGCCTGACCTAGTTTAGGAGGGTTTATTTCAGGACCTTATAAAATGTAAAGGGGAACCAAGGCCTAAATACAGTAAATAAATATAGTGGAAGGAAATCATTACTTTGCCAAGAAGTTTTCGTTAATGGTCGGATATTCTCTGAGGAGCGGCGTCTAGTTTTAGTTCACAATGTTTTAGGCTTTATAACTGGTTGGACTATGTACTATTAACATATTGTAATTATATATATATTTTTTTTTACAATGGCCTTGAAATTCTTAAAGGGAAAAGGATTTCTTGTTTGGATCAAGTTTTTGTGTTAAAGGAGTACTCCGGTGGAAAAACAATTTATTTTTTATTTTTTAAATCAACTGGTGCCAGAAAGTTAAACATATTTGTAAATTACTTCTATTAAAAAATCTTAATCCTTCCAGTACTTATTAACTGCTGAATGCTACAGAGGAAATTCCTTCCTTTTTGAACACTGATGACATCACGACCACAGTGCTCTCTGCTGACATCTCTGTCCATTTTAGCAACCATGCATAGCAGATGTATGCTAAGGGCAGCATGATGGCTTAGTGGTTAGCACTTGGGTTCAAATCCCACTAAGGACAACAATAAATAAAGACTTATTATTATAATAATAATAATAATAATAATAATAATATCAGCAGAGAGCAGTGTGTTCGTGATGTCATCAGAGAGCATTCCAAAAAGAAAAAAATTTCATCTGTAGTATTCAGCAGCTAATAAATACAGGAAGGATTAAGATTTTTTAATAGAAGTAATTTACAAATATGTTTAACTTTCTGGCACCAGTTGATTTAAAAAAGAAAAAAAAATAGTTTTTCCACCGGAGACCCCCTTTAAACATTTTTACAGAATTTTTATTTATGTTGTTTCTAAGTTTACATTTTGGCTTCTATATATAACAAAATAATCCTGAACGCTTGCAGTTTTCAGTCTGGCCACTAGACTTAAATCTAACGTGAGACTTCCTGTTCTGTACAGATCACTTCCCAGCAGTCTCCTCCTTATCATCACAGAGAGGATTGCAGTTATAGGTGACAACAGAAGATACAAAGCACCAGATCCACCATTACCAACAGCTCAGCAGCCATCTTCATCCTGTGGAATGACCTATGCAAAGGTCACAGTGTATGCCCAGTAAACTATCCCATTCATGTCAAGGACAAGTCTATTGTTGTCTCTGTCCACGAGGCTTGCTGTAAAGCATATCTCTAAATGCTGTTTACTCCATCAGGACATCAGACATAAATGTACGTGTACGCCCTTGTCTTGCTTACCTTGTATTAAGTGCGCTCATACCGGTGGGTCCTGACTACTATCAGGACCAAAGGGTTCGGCAGTAATCCTTTAGATGTGTGGTGTGCGGGTGTGAGGTGCAGGGTAGATGCAAGGCAGATGTTATGGCCCAAGGGGCAGATGGTGTTAACGCCTTCTTGTCGTGACGCCAGGGCGTGGTTTAGCCTTATCCATCCGAAGGTAATACCGCTGATCCTGGGTTAGGCAGGGGCAATGACACCAACACCAGATTAAGGATAACGGAAGCTTTACTGAGGCAAGACAGGTGATCTAGTCTTTGCAGTACAGCCAAATATCCCAGGGAGGTGACCAGTGACACAGGGGGACCTCGCAGGCTTGATAACTTGCAGTAGTTAGACTGACTTTAGTGCAGGCCACGGTGACTACAGATGGACTTGACTTGACATATGGTGACTGACAATAGGATGACTTGACTTACTGATGACCGACTTGTGGCTGCAGTACTTTAGGCTTGAGGCCTCCAATGCTCTGGACACAGAAACTGGAACAACTTGACTGCACTGGACCTCAGCAGGAAAAAAAAAAGATTGCAGCCCCTCCCCTGGTTATATAGGGGGGGGGCTGTGCAAGGAGCCCATAGGTCACTTGGGGAGGGTCACCTGGTCACTGGAGCCTCCTAGGTAACAATCATGTGGTACAAACATTAAAGCAACAGTACATTAAATGAGGCAAACCTATATACATAATGGGGGTATGCTGCAGGGGAGCCCTGGGGACATGCAGGGACTCTGCCTTACAGAGCAGGAGGACAGTACGGGGACACATCATTCAGTACTGGGACATCACAGATGCATTGATCAAAGTTGATTGCGGTGTCTAAATCGGGAAAGAAATTTGTCTGGTTAGCTCAAGCAGCTGATCAGGAACGCTGTGACAAAATCGCGGGGTTCTGATCAGCTGAGATGATAGGCAAAGGGTCCCTACCTGCCCAGTCTAATCGCCACTCCTTTACTGAAGGCAGCCCTAGCACCCTGTTGGAATGGAGCACCGATAACACTAATAAATGCAATGTTATAGTGAATAAAATATCAAAGAAAATTATTTTATCAAATATCGAAGTAAATGTGAATAATTCCCTCCCCTAATAAAAGTTGGAATCACCCCCTTTTTCCAATTTTTTTAAATAAAATAATCTAACCATAACCATTAACACCAAATACAAAAATAACCCTAAACATATTTGGTAAATGTTCGAACTATTGAAAATATGAACTTAATGGAACGCATGGTCAATGGTGAGAACATAAAAAAAATACTGAGGTCCAGAGTTGATGATTTTTGGTCACTTCATATAGATGAAAAAGTGATTTAAAAGTTCCACCAAAACAAAAATGAACCAAGCCCCCCCCCCCCCCCCCATCCACCTCCATTAGGTGAAATAATTTTTTTTTAATGAATATAATATAACGAGTTCTTTGAACTGGACAACCCCCGACAGAATGGCTAAAATGGTTGTAAATTCACAGATACAGTAAGAAAATTAGCTCTGGAGCACAAACAAAGGTCTGCCCCAATAAATGAAATCAAACATCTGAGGAGATCAATTCCCTTAAAGAGTAGCTGTTATGATCTTGTTAAATGGTATAATCCTCCCAGTTCACTGCCCCAGCATGATAAACCACCCCCTGCCTTTATTTTTATTATTTTTTAGTTTTCTACCTTGAAATTGCTCTGTATTTTTTGCTCAGTCACAGACTGGGAAGGGGCGTTCCCCAGCAGGCTGTGACATCATCTGAAGCCATACAGGGGAGAACTTCCTCCCTCACTCTGCTACACACAGCCCAGAGCAGTTCAGTGTGAGATGAGCTATGATTGGCTAAGCTGCCTTACCAGACTGCATTACCCGATATTGGACTTCTTTCTGCCAGACCAGCAGGAGTCCAAAGTTTGTGCAAGAGATGGGGGAAAATGTGCTCTGGACAAGCAAGGAGACACCTAGTGGCAGCCTTTTTAAACACAAATAAAACTTTAAAAAATAATTTAAAACAAAGAACATCAGAAAGATTTTTTATTTACCATAAGGAGAACAGTGGTCCTTCGACATACGATGGTAATCCGTTCCAAATGGACCATCGTTTGTTGAAACCATCGCATTTAGAGGGATCCGTGCATTGTAAAGTATAGGACAGTGGTCTACAACCTGCGGACCTCCAGATGTTGCAAAACTACAACACCCAGCATGCCCGGACAGCCAATGGCTGTCTGGGCATGCTGGGAGTTGTAGTTTTGCAACATCTGGAGGTCCGCAGGTTTAAAACCACTGGTATTGGAGGTTATACTCACCTGTCCCCGCCGCACCAGACCGTCACCACTCGTCACCGCTGCCCTGGATGTCGCCTTCCATCGCTGTCGCAGCGTTCCCGGGGTGTCCCCCGACGCTCCGGCAAGGCCTCTGCTTCCCCGGCAACCTCGCTCTCCGTCGCCGCCATCACGTCGCTTCGCACGCCGCTCCTATTGGATGCCGGGACGGCGTGCGCTGCGACATGATGACGACGATGGAGAGCACCGACGATCCAGGGGATCCCGAAGAGGACGCGCCGGAGCCCCGAGGACAGGTAAGTGATCATCAGGGGACCACACGGGGCACCGTAAACGGCTATCCGGTGGCAGCTGAAGCAGTCTGCACTGCCGGCTATGCCGTTTATGCGATGGCCCCGACATAAAAAAGCATCGTATGTTGATGCTGCCTTCAACATGCGATGGCCTCTGAGAGGCCATCGTATGTTGAAATGATCGTATGTTGGGGCCATCGTAGGTCGGGGGGGTCACTGTACAATGGAAAAAAATTTGCTCCCCAGACAACTTTGAGGCAGGGTTCACACTTGAGAAGTTCCGGAAAGAGCTTCCGAGCGTGGCCAGCACTGACTAAATCAGTCGGCACTAGGACCGCGCATACATTGCCATCTCCATAGACGATAATGTCTGCCACGGGAAATCCACCAGAACATAGAACAATTTCAATGTTCTTGTGGAATTTTTAGAGTGGATTTTCTGGCCGAAGAGTCTGCCTCAAAAACTCTGCAGTGTTTCACTGTGCAGCGGAATCCCATTGCCACAGAATTTCCAAGCGGAATTTCAAAATGGAATTTGCTCGAAAATTCTGTAGTGTGAACCCGGCCTAACTCTTAGCTCAGTAACCCTGCAATAAGCTACATGCAAAGTGGACTCTGTGGACTGCCCAATTTAGTCTTTGAAAAGGTTGGGTGACCTGGGTGACAATTCTTGTGGAAGCTGTGATGGCCGTCATATTGTTGTCGCCCACATTTCCCCTACAAAAAGCAGTGTAGAATTTCTCTGCATTCTGTTTTTACAAAGAGAGGTTAATTCTCTGCAGCAAGCGATTTGGCGAGTAGCGTGGCCGCCTGTGTGCAGGGATTGCGAAGGGATGTGTAAAGTGTAATTACGAGCCAGCCATTAATTCACCGAGATAATCACTAAACATAATGAAGAAAAAAGTCAGCCAATGGTGCGAACGGCAGGAGTCCATACACGTCCGCTCTACAGCTCATTGTCAGACATAGTACAGTTCCCTGACAAAGGCTTTCCGCCACATCCATTAACTGCTCAGAACTACGGCTCCTTCACTTTATTGCTTTGTTTGCTCCAGTAAATACCATATAATTATACAGTGTTTCCACCTTAAATAATAAAAAGAAATTCCGTCTGCCAAGTTGTTCTACTCAGTGTTATAGCCGTGACTGGGAAAACTGGGTGACAACCAATAGGAACCACTATTACAGCTACTACACTCATTGTCGCCCAGCACAAGGCGGATGGTAAAACTGAAAACAAAAAATGCGGTCGGCACATCCAAAAGAACAATCTATATACATAAAACTCAACGTGTGTGTATGTGTGTGTGTGTGTATGTATTTGTGTGTGTGTGTGTATGTGTGTGTGTATGCGTGTATGTATTTGTGTGCGTGTGTGTGTATGTGTGTGTGTATGTGTGTATGTGTGTGCGTGTATGTATGTGTGAACGTGTGTGTGTGTATGTGTGTGTGTATGTGTGTATGTGTGTGCGTGTATGTGTGTACGTGTGTGTATGTGTGTGTGTATGTATGTGTGTACGTGTGTGTATGTGTGTGTATGTGTGTGCGTGTATGTATGTGTGTGTGTGTGTGTGTGTGTATGTATGTGTGTGTGTGTGTATGTGTGTGCGTGTATGTATGTGTGTGTGTGTGTGTGTGTGTATGTATGTGTGTGTGTGTGTATGTGTGTGCGTGTATGTATGTGTGTGTGTGTGTGTATGTATGTGTGTACGTGTGTGTGTATGTATGTGTATGTATGTGTGTGTGTGTGTGTATGTATGTGTATGTGTATGTGTGTGTGTGTGTGTGTATGTGTGTGTGTATGTGTGTGTACGTGTGTGTGTGTATGTGTATGTGTATGTGTGTGTATGTGTGTGCATGTATGTATGTGTGTGTGTATGTATGTGTGTACGTGTGTGTGTATGTGTGTGTGTGTATGTATGTGTATGTGTGTGCGTGTATGTATGTGTGTGTGTGTGTATGTATGTGTGTGTGTATGTATGTGTGTGCGTGTATGTATGTGTGTGTGTGTGTATGTATGTGTGTATGTGTGTGTTTGTGTGTGTGTGTATGTATGTGTGTATGTGTGTGCGTGTATGTATGTGTGTGTGTATGTATGTGTGTGTGTATGTGTGTGCGTGTATGTATGTGTGTGTGTGTGTATGTATGTGTGTATGTGTGTGTTTGTGTGTGTGTGTATGTATGTGTGTGTATGTGTGTGCGTGTATGTATGTGTGTGTGTATGTATGTGTGTGTGTATGTGTGTGTGCATGTATGTATGTGTGTGTGTGTATGTGTATGTGTGTGTGTGTGTGTGTACGTATGTGTGTATGTGTGTGTGTATGTGTGTGTGTGTATGTGTATGTGTGTGTACGTATGTGTGTATGTATGTGTGTATGTATGTGTGTGTATGTGTGTATGTGTGTGTGTATGTATGTTCCAGCATCACGGCTAAACGGCTAAAGATATTAACATGAAACTTGGTCACATGTTACTTATATGTCAACAACAAACATAGGATAGGTGATGTAACCCTTACTCACCCCCATTTGCCAGGGGCAGGGTTTTTGTTTAAAGTCCCATACAACTCTATGGGAAATATATGTTACTGCATAACTTCCAAACGGCTGGAGATATTTTGATAATACTTGGTCACATGTTCCTTATATGTCCACTTAAAATTTAGGATAGTTAATTTAACCCTTAACTACCCCCATTTGTGAGAGTCGGGGTTTTTGTTTAAAGTCCCATGCAAATCTATGGTAAATGTATGTTCCCACATAACTTCCGTACGGCTGGAAATATTTCAATAATACCTGGTAAACATATTACTTAAATGTCAAATAAAAATATATGATAGTTAAATTAACCCTTACCTACACCCTTATATAAAAGATGGGTTTTTGTTTCAAGTCCCATGCAAGTATATGGGACTTCCAGTACCTTACTCCACAAGCTTCGATCTGCATCTCCTGGTGAATGGATCTGTTCAGCTTGTAAGCCACACCCCATCTCTCAGAAACGCCCACAGTTTAAGCCCCACCCATTTTATTCTGTACCCTTTTTGTGCATCGGTCTGGCTTGCAAATAACGCCCAGTCCCACAAAGCCACATCCCCTTCTATTTTCAGTTTACAATATCTTCATCCCAAATCAGTCCCACCTGAGGACAGGATATGAGGATGGACATATAGACGGGATATGAGGACAGCATATGAGGATGGGATATGAGGTCGGGATATGAGTACGGGATAGGAGGTCGGGATAGGAGGTCGGGATATGAGGACTGGATATGAGGTTGGGATAGGAGGTCGGGATATGAGGTCGAGATATGAGGATGGGATATAAGGACGGGATATGAGGTGTGGATATAAGGACAGAATATGAGGTTGAGATATGAGGACGGGATGTGACAACAATATATGAACATGAGATTTGAAGTCAAAAGCTTCCTCCTTTGTTGAATTTCCTCCCCAACAAGGATTAGGAAGGAAATACTGGGCAACGCCGTGTACTCAGCTAGTTATAGATATAAAGGAGCAGACAGCCATGATCGAAATACAAATGCAAACAGACAATGAGCCGTAATACAGTCCCCTATAAGAAAAAAACATTTTTAGGGGTCAGAAGAGGACATTTTACAGCATGCTGCTTCCTTACAAAAAGTTAGTAGTAAAATAAAACAAAATGTTCATAAAGTGGGTATGTTGTAATCATATGGACCTACAGAATACAGAATATGTCATAAAGTGCACAGCTGCATAGTAGCAACCCCCCCTCCACCCAAAAAAACTAATTTTTTATTTTTCTTATCAATTTTGTCCCACAAATAACTTTGTTTTGGCCTTCTCATAGATTTTGTGGTAAAATGAATGACTTCTATGCACAGTCAAACGGGATCTGTGCTTCAAGGTTATAATGTGTATTATACTTATGTATCTTTATATATATATATATATATATATATATATATATATATATATATATATATATATAGGGATCAGTGGCGTTGCTAGGGTTGGTGTCACCCGGTGCGGTAGAAAATGGTGTCACCCCCATACCTAACCCCCCCCTTCAGTAAGTTTTTAGCCTGTTGTGACAGACACCACTGTTGTAGCGCATTATGAGAAATTCTAGTATAATAATCAGATATACCAGTTGCCACAGAATGGGAAAGTGTTAAAGAAGTTTTCACCATTGAAATATACAGCTCCCAGAATTACTTAAAGGGGTACTCCACTGGAAAACATTTACTTTTATATCAACTGGTGCCAGAAAGTTAAACAGATTTTTAAATTACTTCTATTTAAAATCTTAATACTTACAGTACTTATAAGCTGGTGTATGCTCCACAGGAAGTTGTGTAGTTCTTTCCAGTCTGACCACAGTGCTATTTGCTGACACCTCTGTCCATGTCAGGAACTGTGCAGAGCAGGATAGGTTTGCTATGGGGATTTGCTCCTACTATGGACAGTTCTTGACATGGACAGAGGTGTTAGCACAGAGCACTGTGGTCAGACAGAAAATAAATTAAAAAGGAAAATAACTTACTGTGAATCGCTTATACAGCAGCTAATAAGTACTGGAAGGATTAAGATTTTTAAATAGAAGTAATTTACAAATCTGTTTAACTTTGTAGCACCAGCTGATTAAAAAAAATGTTTTCCAGTAGAGTACCCCTTTGAGCAGTGGTGAGGTTATGCTGGGAGTTGTAGTTTCACTGACCTAACTGTAGAACTGACAAGTGACTACAGCTCTGATGTAGAGAGGAGAATGTACAATGGTATCAGTGACTACAGGTGACATCTTCTCTATAGTGAGGAGAATACACAATGATATCTGACTACAGGTGACGTCTTCTCTATAGTGAGGAGAATACACAATGACATCAGTGACTACAGGTGACGTCTTCTCTATAGTGAGGAGAATACACAATGATATCAGTGACTACAGGTGACGTCTTTTCTATAGTGAGGAGAATACACAATGATATCAGTGATTACAGGTGACGTCTTCTCTATAGTGAGGAGAATATATAATGATATCAGTGATTACAGGTGACGTCTTCTCTATAGTGAGGAGAATACACAATGATATCAGTGATTACAGGTGACGTCTTCTCTATAGTCTTCCCTTATCTAATTCAGATGGTACATACCGCCAGGACTTGTTCCAGCTAAAACTTCTCTCTGCAGAATGTGACGCCCAGACGTCTCCTCACTATGTCAGCGCATTCTCATCCTCTATATGAAAACAATTATTATTATAAACCTGAGAGACACTGTATCTTCTAAATATAATACTACTATACGCTATACTCTTTGATTATAAACCTTCCATACACTGTACCCTCTGAATATAATACTACCACACACTGTACATTCTGAATATAATACCAACACATACTGTACCCTCTGAATATAAATCTGCCACATACTGTGCCCCTGAATATAATACCGCCACACACTGTACCCACTGAATATAATACTACCACATACTGCGCCCTCTGAATATAAATCTGCCACATACTGTACCCTCTGAATATAAATCTGCCACATACTGTACCCTCTGAATATAAATCTGCCACATACTGTACCTCTGAATATAAATCTGCCACATACTGTACCCCTGAATATAAATCTGCCACATACTGTACCCCCTGAATATAAATCTGCCACATACTGTACCCTCTGAATATAAATCTGCCACATACTGTACCCTCTGAATATAAATCTGCCACATACTGTACCCTCTGAATATAAATCTGCCACATACTGTACCCTCTGAATATAAATCTGCCACATACTGTACCTCTGAATATAAATCTGCCACATACTGTACCTCTGAATATAAATCTGCCACATACTGTACCTCTGAATATAAATCTGTCACATACTGTACCCCTGAATATAAATTTGCCACATACTGTACCCCTGAATATAATACCGCCACATACTGTACCCTCTGAATATAATACTACCACCCACTGCGCCTTCTGAATATAATAATTAGAGATGAGCAAACTACAGTAAATTCAACTGTCACAAACTTCTCTGCTCGGCAGTTGATGACTTTTCCTGCATAAATTAGTTCAGCTTTCAGGTGCTCCGGTGGGCTGGAAAAGGTGGATACAGTCCTAGGAGACTCTTTCCTAGGACTGTATCCACCTTTTCCAGCCCACCGGAGTACCTGAAGGCTGAACTAATTTACGCAGGATAAGTCATCAACTGCCGAGCCGAGAAGTTTGTGACGAATCGAATTTACTGTAAGTTCGCTCATCTCTAATAATACTACCACAAACTGTGCCCTCTGAATATAATACTACCACAAACTGCGTCCTCTGAATATAATACTACCACAAACTGCGCCCTCTGAATATAACGTTGCCATACAGTGCACCCTCTGAATATAATACCACAACCGCAGTAACACCCCTCAACATCCGTTAGCTGATGCTATTACGACGGGAGGGGGGTATTGGTGGTGTTGCTAGTGGATGATGGGGGTGCTACTACTCGGGGGGTGTTGCTGGAGGATGATGAGGGTGCTACTAGCCATCCCCCCTGGCAGTATCATCCCCATCATCCATCGGCAGGATCATCCTCCTGGCAGGAGCACCGCCATCATCCACCATCAGGATCTGCTGATGGAGGTGCTGCTGGGGGGGGGGGGGGGTGTTGCTAGTGGATGATGAGGGTGCTACTGCCAGGGGGGAGCATTAGGTAGGCAGCAGTTCCCCCACATTAGGTAGGTCGCAGTTTCCCCACATTAGGTAGCATCTATTCCCCACATTAGGCAGCATAGATTCCCCACATTAGGTAGGTCGCAGTTTCCCCACATTAGGTAGCATCTATTCCCCACATTAGGCAGCATAGATTCCCCACATTTGGTACCAGTTCCCCCACATTAGGTAGGTACCAGTTACCCCACATTAGGTAGCAATTTCCCCACATTAGGTAGCACAGATTCCCCACATTAGGTAGCACAGACTCCCCACATAAGGTAGCATACACTCCCCACATAAGGTAGCATAGACTCCCCACACTTGGTAGTAGTTTCCCCACATTAGGCCGCAGGTTCCCCACAATGGGTCAAAGTCTCCCCACAATAGATCGCTGGTTATACCCCCCCCCCCCCCCCCACACACACACACACACACACACACACAAAAACACATACAACACAGAGAGACACACACACAAACACACACACACACACAGTCAGAGAGACACACACTCACAGACACACAGTCACACACACATGCACACAGTCACACACACAGAGTCTCACACACACAAACATAGATAGAGACAGACACACACACTCACCCATCCAGCGCAGCGCTCCTTCTCACCGGGCGCCGTGCGAGTGACGTAACTGACGTCTTCCTGCGCGGCCATACGGTGTGACGTCAAGCCGGTGCAGACGTGGGAGCGGAGGCCGGGCACAATGCTGGAGAAGGTGAGGGGGGTGTGATGAGATGATGGACGGGCGCACAGTGCAGGAGAAAGAGGGGGGTTGCTGATGGACGGGCACACACAGCGCGGGGGGGGGGGGGGTTGTGCTGACGGATGGGAGGCCGGTCGGGCACAGATGGGGGAGGTGGTGTCTGTGTAGCTACGGAGCGTCTTGGTGTCACCCCATTAGGTTGGTGTCACCCGGTGCGGGCCGCACCCCCCGCACCCGGGTCGCAACGCCACTGATAGGGATTCCATCTGGGCTGCTTGTTGTAGTCGTCTCCTATCATCAGCATAAAACACATGGCCAAAATAAATCATCTGTTTCCCTTGAAAATAAAGTAAGAGACGTCCTGTTGTGGATGAATATCAATGACCCGTGGACAGGGCCAGAATGGGGATAAAAACCAGCCCTGAAAATGATTGCATACCAGCCCCACAGCATTGTGCCTGGCAGCAGCCGCCGAGCGCAGGCGTATAACTTTAGTTGGGGCAAAAAAGTACTTAGTCAGCCACCAATTGTGTAAGTTCTTCCACTTAAAAAGATGAGAGGCCTGTGTGGTGTCCCGGTACTGTACTCGTACTGTACCTTGTGCTATGAGTCCCCAAAGTCAGAGTTCCTCTGTACTGATAGGATGCTCTTAGTGGCAAAACCCCTAGATTCCTCTTCGTTCTTAAATTTTATGTACATATTATATATTATGTATAGTGTAAATATTGCTTCCAGGACCATAGGTCACATGATTAATAATTATATTGTTCTGCTAAGGTTAAGGACCTTCCAGGTCAGGTGCTCATGTCACGTGATGTACCACAATGCTTTGTATTAGGACTGAAAGGTCTGGGGGACCAATAAGCTTGAAGCCTGCCCCTTTAGATATAAGGGCACTGTTATCCAATCCTCTTGGGTTTCGGACTAGCAGAGAGAGAAGAGTTCCGTGTATACCTGCAAGACAAATCTAGGCCTGAAGCCTGCTCACTTCAGCCGAATACAAAACCGTGAGTTCAATCTAACTCAATCCTAATCCTAAGCGACTGCTGGACCTAAACAATTCCCCTAAATCCAGTGGAACAGCGTAAAGCAATTACTTCAAGCTTATTCCCTACAAGGTCCCAACCAAACCTGTGAGGAACCTAAAGTCCGGTCCTCTGTAAAGACTGTTACTACGTTTAACCTGCATAAAATCTGCAGTAAAGTTATCTTCAGTTTACTAAACTCCGGTTGTGGACAATCCTTTATTCCGCCTTATCGTTCCTGGGACAGGTGGCGGTAGGATATATATTGTTAGGATTCGGCAGGCTGGAGGTGGATCCTCTGTGTCAGCGAGGGATTGGCGTGGACCATGTTGGTGGACCGGTTCTAAGTTGCTACTGGTTTTCACCAGAGCCCGCCGCAAAGCGGGATGGTCTTGCAGCGGCGGTAGCAACCAGGTCGTATCCACCGGCAACGGCTCAACCTCTCTGCTGAGATAAGCGCGGTACAAGCGATAAGGCAAGAGCAAGGTCGGACGTAGCAGAAGGTCAGGGCAGGCAGCAAGGATCGTAGTCAGGGGCAACGGCAGGAGGTCTGGAACACAGGCTAGGAACACACAAGGAAACGCTTTCACAGGCACAATGGCAACAAGATCCGGCAAGGAAGTGAGGGGGAAGTGAGGTAATATAGCCAGGGAGCAGATGGAAGCTAATTAGGCTGATTGGGCCAGGCACCAATCATTGGTGCACTGGCCCTTTAAATCTTAGAGAGCTGGCGCACGCGTGCCCTAAGGAGCGGAGCCGCGCGCCAGGACGTGACAGCCGGGGACCGGGACAGGTGAGTGACTTGCGATGCGATTCACGAGCGGGCGCGTCCCGCTATGCGAATCGCATCCCCGCCGGCAATGTCAGTGCAGCGCTCCCGGTGAGCGGGTCTGACCGGGGCGCTGCAGAGAGAGGGACGCTGCGAGCGCTCTGGGGAGGAGCAGGGATCCGGAGCGCTCGGCGTAACATATATACAGAGAGGAACCTGCACTCTGGTGTCACTACAGTTAAGGGTTAATCCAACACCCTTTCATCACTGCACAGCTAAACCCTACCTACCCTACACCCCCAAGCTACCACACCTGTAATTTTCATCATAGGTATACCTCAACTATGAGAGACATAATGAGAAAAAAATTCATAAAATCACATTTTTTAAGAATTTATTTGCAAATTATGGTGGGAAATAAGTATTTGGTCAATAACAAAAGTTATATACCCTTTATTGGCAATGACAGAAGTCAAACATTTTTACACATTGTTGCTGGTATTTTGGCCTATTCCTCCATGCAGATCTCCTCTAGAGCAGTGATGTTTTGGGGTTGTTGCTGGGCAACACAGACTTTTAACTCCCTCCAAAGGTTTCCTATGGGGTGGAGATCTGCAGACTGGCTAGGCCACTCCAGGACCTTGAAATACTTTTGTTGCCCGGGCGGTGTTTTTTGGATCATTGTCATGCTGAAAGACCCAGCCACATTTTATCTTCAATGCCTTTGCTGATGGAAGGAGGTTTTCACTCAAAATCTCACGATACATGGCACCATCCATTCTTTCTTTTTACACGAATCAGTCGTCCTAGTCGCTTTGCTGAAAAACAGCCCCAAAGCATGATGTTTCCACACTCTCTTATCTTTTTAAGGGTGAGAACTTGCACAATTTGTGGCTGATTAACTACTTTTTTGCCCCACTGTATATATATATATATAGGGGGTTGGCAATGACAGTATTCACAAAGGCAGCAGGTTTAAGGCATCCAGAGGATGTTTATTTAAATGTTTTTAGGCACAAAGCACAGTGCAAACAAAACAACAAAACCTAAGCCTGTTCGTCTCTAACTAAACTCAGGATACCTCACTATCCTACTGTGGGCCTAATGTCATGCCCCGAGCAAACTCACAAAATGGCCATAAAAGAAGGTTCAGACCTGGTAGGTTGGAGCTGCAGTTCTGCACCGCCACTACCACCACAGAATAAATAATATCCGCACACTGCTACTGAAAAAAAATCCACTCACCAAAGTGCTCACAGTTACATCCAGTGAATCACGGGTGACATCTTCTTTGTTCAGAGTCATTTACTTTTACTTTTCTTCTCCTGGCCAATACTTGTCTGCGCAGAATCTGCCAGACAAACATTTTAGGCTCCTTGCTTCAGCACCATCCACACTACTATACAAACTGCCCATCAATATTGCCTCCCATAGTAATAGTGGTGTCCCCATACAGCAGCTAGGCCTCCTCTGTGCCCCATACAGTAGAGAGGCCCCCTCTGTGCCTCCATATAGCACTCGAGTCCTCTTCTGTGCCCCTATATAGCAGTTATAGCAAGAAGATTTTTCCCTTCTTTATATTAGGTAAGTGGACTTTTCTCCACCCCCTTCTCCATAATTTCTAGGTGATAGATTTCTCTCCCCCTCCACCCTCATATTAGGTAGGTATGCAGTCTGCTTCCCCTCCTCTCCCTCCACATTACCTAGGTAGAACACAAAACAACAACTCACCTTCCCTCGCACCCACACAGAGCGGTTCCGTCTGGCGTAGTAATGTTTGAGTCATTGCATAGACGGTATGATGACGTCATATCATCGTGCCACCCGTGCCATGATGCGGATGTCCTGTGTGGCATCTCTGGAGTCTGTGAGTGGAGTGAGCGGTGGTGCTGGGAGATTATATGTCTCAGCTCTGCCACTCTGCAGCCGCTACATACAAGATACTGATACTAGTGTCAGGACCTTGTATGCTAGTGTGAGGCGGCGGTGGCCACTGCCAGCCTACTAGTCGGGAAGCCTACCAGCAATTTCCCCCACATCCCGGTAGGCCAGTCTGGCCCTGCCCGTGAAGCAGATGCAGCGATATTTACAGTATCCGATCAATTCTTCTTCTTCTTACTAAAAATGGGAGGCAAATAAAGAGTCATAAATGATTGGATATTTTAGTGACACTTGGTTTTCAGTGATATCACATGCAAGATTGTGATCATATAAATAAATCATAGAATCAGAATTGGAGTATAGGATGTAAGTGTTCAATATATCTGTTAAATGGTTTGTTAAGGGAACTTGACACGTTTAGACTACATGTCCTTTCCAAGAGTAAAGACAAGGACACAATTTATGCTGGAAAGGACACAGCGGCCCACTTTATTAAATAACCCCATAATATAACATAAACAATCGAACATTACCAACGGAACAATAACCACCCTGAGAAATACTCCATCTAGCAGGAGGGGGACTTGAAAGCAGGCCGAATTCTATTCTTCTGGTCTCTTACTTTTGCCCTTTGTCATCCCCTTTTGGACCTCACCTGCAGGGATTTCCCACAACCAGCTGGGTACCATCCCAGCCCCAGAAATAACATTCTCTTCGAGCCTCTGACTCCACTTTCTCCAAGTGCCTCCAATTCCCCCTCTAGCTCTTGCCATTGTAACAAAGAAAAAACCCAAACTGCACAAGGCGAAACACCAGAACGACCACTAAAAAAAGTGGTGGGCGGGCGGTCAGGTAACTTTCTTCCTGTGCTCTCTCCCACTGACCTTTTCTCCTGACCTGCTTCCCTATGTGACCTCTCCCCAGGCCAACGCCCCCCCCCCCCATACTCCCACCTGACCTACACTTAACCATCTCCTCCCTACAACCATGCTGCTGCTCTGACGCCCCCCTGTCATGGGCCCATACTGTCCACTATGGGGTCTTTCTGTTCCCTTTACCAATCAATTTAAAGGGTACCTCTCATCAAAAAAACTTTTGATGTATTATAGATTAATGTATGCAGAATAACTTTACAATTGCATGTTATTAAAAAATATGCTTCTTTCTATTTAATTTTCCACTTTGAAGAAATGACCACTAGGGGTCTCCCTACCAGTCCTGGCAGCAAGCATTTCAGACTCATGCTGGAGTCCTAAACACTACAAGCTGCCAGTCTGCTTTGTTCACAAAGGAGAACACTCAGAGCTGCCAGCCTGTGTTGTTCCCAGCCTGTTTGGCTGTGAACAAAGCAGGCTGGCAGCTCTGAGTGTTTAGGACTCCAGCATGAGTCAGAAATGCTTGCTGACAGGACTGATCGGGAAAAATACAATAGAAAGAAGCATATTTTTCATTAACATGCTATTGGAAAGTTATTCAACATTCATTAATCTAAAATATATCAAAAGTTTATTTGATGAGAGGTACCCTTTAACAGATATATTGAACTTTTACTTCCTATACACTAATTCTTGTTTTTGGCTGTTCTCCTCATGCATTTTTTGGATTTTGGATATCAATAAAGCAAGTGCCTTTATGTATCTGCCTGGTCCCCCTTTAGATGTTCCATGAAGTTGACCCCAATTTGTATTAGGGCTCAGAAATCCCCTCTATGAGTTACTATGTAAAAATGGGCTTCTGCACCAGAGGATAGATGGAAAGAATTTGCTGCCCCAATTTGTACCTAACCAGGCACCCAGCATCATGTCTCACAGCTATACCGCTGCCGCCACAATGTATCAGTCTCTGTTTAGCTTTGTGTTTGTTGGCATTAGATGTTGCCATTACCATACTCACTGGCACAGCTCCCTGCTTGTTCACTGCTTCCTGCCGTCCTCTGTATGTCTATACTACAGAGCCATAACATGAAGCTCCTAGGCCACTCAACCGACTTTGTAACAGGGCCTCCATCTACCATATATATTACTGGTGTCTTCGTATGTGGGGACTTTGGGAACCCTATTGCACCAGGACCTTGGCATCCCTATAGTTATACAGCCTGTAAACAATGGACCTGTGCCGGTCTGGTGCAAGGATTTTTGCCACCCTAGGCAACAGCTAATTTTGCCACCCTCTTGACTCCGCCCATTGGCCCGCCCTTTGACACACCCCATGCTGGCTGAGCGAGTGGATGCTGGTTGTAACTTTCTTGTGGCAGACAGAGCAGCACCCCCCATCAAGAGGGCGCTATAGGCAGCCGCCTATTTCGCCTAGAGGCAGAGCATGCCCTGGACCTGTGCATGAGGTAATGTTGTCCTTATTTCTCTAGATATGTGGTGAGGGTGTGATGAGAGCAGATGTTATTACCCTAGGGGCAGTTGGCATTAACCCCTTGTATTCATGATGCCAGGGCGTGGTTAACCTCAGCACCACCCGAGGTAGGGCCGCTGAATCCTGGGCTAGGTGCAGGGTAAATAATTACTTCAATGCCAAGTTAGGGAACAACGGAAGTGTCAGGATCCGGAGTGGTATGCGGGTAGGTACAGGTAGTGCATCCTCTATGTCAGTGAGGTGATGGCGTGGGCCGTACCAGGGAAACGGAATCTAAGGGGTTACTGGTTTTCACCAGAGCCCGCCGCAAAGCGGGATGGACTTGCAGCGGCAGGTAACCCCCAGGTCGTTCCACCCGATAGCGACTCAACCTCACTGACTGCTGAGTCAGGCGCGGTACAGAAGGACTAGGCAAAAGACAAGGTCAGACGTAGCAGAAGGTCAGGGCAGGCAGCAACGGTTCATAGTCAAGGGCAACGGCAAGGGTCTGGATACACAGGCAAAGGACACACGGGAACGCTTTCACTGGCACAAGGCAACAAGATCCGGCAGGGACAGGAAGGGGAAGTGGGTTTTTATAGTGTTGGGAGTGCTTGGAACTAATTGGGCCAGGCACCAATTAATGGTGCACTGGCCCTTTAAATCTGAGAGACCCGGCGCGCGCGCGCCCTAGAGAGCGGGGCCGCGCGCTGGGACTGAGCAGGAGGACGGGGCAGGTGAGAGACATGGGGCGCGATCCGAGAGCGGGCACGTCCCGTGCCTTGGATCGCGTCCCCTCCGGTGACACAGGAGCAGCGCTCGCGGACAGCGGTGTCGACCGGAGCGCTGCATGTAGAGGCACGCCGTGAGCGCTCCGGGGAGGCAGCGGGACCCGGAGCGCTCGGCGTGACAGGAAGCTTTACTGAGGCAGACAGATGGAATAGTCTTTATAGCTCAGTTAGGCCCAAGGAGGTGACCAGTGACTTCAGAGACTTGAGGGCTCACTGGGACTTGTAGTGGACTTGGACAGAATGCTGCAGACCCACGATGACTGTATACAGACTTGACTAGAACTGACAAGACTTCACCCCTCGTGTAGCTTACCAGGCTTTGAAGTTCCCCTGTGGGGCACTTGGTTGGTAGAAGCGTGGCTGCGTGACTAGGCCTTGGGTCTCCTCAGGACACCAGACACTCTCAGGTCTCGACTGCTCCTCAGCATGCATAGAACTCAAGAGAGCGAGCTAACTACTCTCTTAATTTATATAGGATTACTTTTGGAGGGGTCCTATGGGTCACTAGTGTTGGGCGCGAATATTCGCAATGCGAATATTTATCACGAATATTGCATATTCGCGAATTCGTGAATATTGTGAATATATAGCGCAAAATATTCGCAATTATGAATATTTGCATTTTTTTTCACAGTGCACATCACAGTGATCATCCCTCCCTGCTTCCAGCTTGTGGTGTAAACAAGGCTCCAATACTAGTTACCGTGTCAGACTGATGGGTGCCCAAAAATTCCCGAATATTCGCGCATATTGATCCCTCCCTTCTTTTAGTTCTTTTATTATGCAATATTGCGCATGCGCATGCAAATTTTATGAAAAATGCGCATGCAAATTTTATGGCGCATAGTAAAAAAAGGCCACAAATATTGCGAATATGCGAATTTTGCGAATATATGACGAATATTCGTCCATATATTTGCAAAATATCGCAAATTCGAATATGGCCTATGTCGCTCGACACTATAGGTCACCACACAAGTCAACTGGTCACTGACACCTTCCCTGGTTACATGACCCGGCAACAAACATTTAAAGGCATATAACATTATAAAGACAATCTCATACATAACATAAGGCACTTATTAACCATTTAAGATACAATAAGAATAAGGATGGACACTGAGATAGAGTCCGCCACACAGGACAGAAAGGTTACAGGAGCGCAACTTCTGTACTGGGCCACCACAGACACATTGTCACTTATAACTACTTGATACACAATGCCAGATTGGGACCAAAATTAAGCACAAGCAAGGATCTTGCAATTTCTTTACAATATTCGTCTATGTTCTGACTAGTTTGTATAATGTTTCCTTATCTCAGAAGACAAAACAGATTCTGCAATGAATCTATGGTGACCGTGTACTATGATTAGGGTCCAAGGAACACGATGAGGTACTTCAGTGTTGTTTTTAGTGGCATGGCCCTCAGTGACAGCTATGAAGGATGAGTGATGTCAGCGCTGGCAGGATAGACTATTTTCTGATGGGATTAAACCATCCATGAAGGCCCATAGCTTCTAGTTAAAGGTTAGAAGCGGTTAAATATTAATAATTCCTTATTGCCGGGGGAGAAGTGGAATTGTAAAATTGGGAGAGAGTTCATGTAAGACATAGATCATTGCAGTTATGGTTATTGAACAACGGCCACATCCAAAGCTTTCATTCAGATTGGGATCAGCTGGTAAAGAAGCCCAAATAAGGGATAAGGGAGTAAAGGGGCATTTTCTCTGATAAGAAATATATTTTTCTATATCCTTGTAGTATTCATTTTTGCAGGAATTGCTGAAACAAAAGTGACTCTTTACTGGCCTTATGTGGCCCTGGTGCAATTGCTACCCCTGCACCACCTACAGCTCTACAGAGGCTGGTCATGGATGGGCAGTTTAGGCAGGGGAGGTCATTCTACAATGTGGTCCCTAAAGGGGTACTCGGGTGGAAAACTATTATTATTATTATTATTATTATTATTATTATTATTTTTTAATCAACTGGTGCCAGAAAGGTAAATAGATTTGTAAATGACTTCTATAAAAAATTTTTTTACCTTCCATTACTTTTTAGCAGCTGTATGCTACAGAGGAAATTCTTTTCTGTTTGAATTTCTTTTTGTCTTGTCCATAGTGCTCTCTGCTGACACCTGATGCCTGTTTAAAGGGTTAGTCAAGTGGAGAAAAACTTATCCCCTATCCTAAGGATAGGGGATAAGTTTGAGATCGCGGGGGGTCCGACCGCTGGGGCCCCCTGCGATCTCTCTGTACGGGGCCCCGGCTCTCCGCCGAGATAGCGGGTGTCGACCCCCGCACGAGGCGGCGGCCGACACGCCCCCTCAATACATCTCAATGGCAGAGCCGGAGATTGCCGAAGGCAGCGCTTCGGCTCTGCCATGGAGTTGTATTGGGGGGGCGTGTCGGCCGCCGCCTCGTGCGGAGGTCGACACGCCCCCTTCCCACGGGCTGTCGGGGCTCCGTAAAGGATATCGCAGGGGGCCCCAGCGGTCGGACCCCCCGCGATCTGCAACTTATCCCCTATCCTTAGGATAGGGGATAAGTTGCTCACCACTGAGTCACCACTGGACTACTCCTTTAAGGAACTGTCCAGAGCATGAGAAAATCCCCATAGCAAACCTATGCTGCTCTGGACAGTTACTGACACTGGACAGAGATGAGAGCTCTGTGGTCAAGACAAAAAAGAAATTCAAATAGAAAAGAATTTCCTCTGTAGCATAAAGCTGCTAATAAGTACTGAAAGGGTAAATCTTTTTTTAATAGAAGTCATTTACAAATCTGTTTAACTTTCTGGCACCAGTTCATTAAAAAAAAAGGTTTAACCCCTTTTTACGACCACAGACGTAAATGTATGTCCTGGTTTGGCGGTACTTCGCGCACCAGGACGTACATTTACATCCTGTGTATGACCGCGATGGCCGACATCCGCCATCGCATGGATGTCCGCCATTAACAGCTCAGATGCCGTGCTCAATACAGATCACGGCATCTGCGGCAGTGCGGTACTCTGAATGGATGATCGGATCTCCCGCAGCGCTGCCGCGGCGATCCGATCATCTGTAATGGTGGCCGGAGGTCCCCTCACCTGGCTCCGGCCATCTCCCGGGGTCTTCTGCTCTGATCTGAGATCGAGCAGACCAGAGCAGAAGATCAACAATAATACTGATCAGTGCTATGTCCTATACATAGCACTGAACAGTATTAGCAATCAAATGATTGGGGACATAAAAAGTGTAAAATAAAAAAAAAGTTGAAAAATGTAAAAATAAAAAGTAAAAAAAAGTGAAAAATCCCCTCCCCCAATAAAAATGAAAATTGTCCGTTTTTCCCATTTTACCACCAAAAAGTGTAATTTTTTTAAAATAAACATATTTGGTATTGCCGCGTGCATAAATGTCCGATCTATCAAAATATAATGTTAATGATCCCGTACGGCGAACAATGTAAACTAAAAAAAAAAAAAAATGTATTCCTAAAAATTTTTTATTAAAAATTATCTAAAAGTTTTATTTATGCAAATGTGGTATCAAGAAAAAGTACAGATGACAGCGCAAAAAATTTGCCCCATACCACCCTATATACGGAAAAATGAAAAAGTTTTAGGTGGTCAAAATAGGGCGATTTTAGATTACTGATTTTGTACAAAAAGTTTTAGATTTTTTTAAAGCGGTACAAAAATATAAAAGTATCTATCCATGGGTATCTGTTACGCCGAGCGCTCCGGGTCCCCGCTCCTCCCCGGAGCGCTCGCTTCACTCCCCCCGCTGCAGCGCTCCGGTCACGTCCTCTGACCCGGGGCGCTGCGATTCCGCTGCCAGCCGGGATGCGCACCCCGGCTCCCCTACCTGACTCGCTCTCCGTCTGTTCTGTCCCGGCGCGTGCGGCCCCGCTCCCTAGGGCGCGCGCGCGCCGGGTCTCTGCGATTTAAAGGGCCACTGCGCCGCTGATTGGCGCAGTGGTTCCAATTAGTGTGTTCACCTGTGCACTTCCCTATATCACCTCACTTCCCCTGCACTCCCTTGCCGGATCTTGTTGCCATTGTGCCAGTGAAAGCGTTCCTTGTGTGTTCCTAGCCTGTGTTCCAGACCTTCTGCCGTTGCCCCTGACTACGATCCTTGCTGCCTGCCCCGACCTTCTGCTACGTCCGACCTTGCTTCTGCCTACTCCCTTGTACCGCGCCTATCTTCAGCAGCCAGAGAGGTGAGCCGTTGCTAGTGGATACGACCTGGTCACTACCGCCGCAGCAAGACCATCCCGCTTTGCGGCGGGCTCTGGTGAAAACCAGTAGTGGCTTAGAACCGATCCACTAGCACGGTCCACGCCAATCCCTCTCTGGCACAGAGGATCCACTACCTGCCAGCCGGCATCGTGACAGTAGATCCGGCCATGGATCCCGCTGAAGTTCCTCTGCCAGTTGTCGCTGACCTCACCACGGTGGTCGCCCAGCAGTCACAACAGATAGCGCAACAAGGCCAACAGCTGTCTCAACTGACCGTTATGCTACAACAGTTACTACCACAGCTTCAGCAGTCATCTCCTCCGCCAGCTCCTGCACCTCCTCCGCAGCGAGTGGCCGCTCCTGGGATACGCTTATCCTTGCCGGATAAATTTGATGGGGACTCTAAGTTTTGCCGTGGCTTTCTTTCCCAATGTTCCCTGCATCTGGAGATGATGTCGGACCTGTTTCCCACTGAAAGGTCTAAGGTGGCTTTCGTAGTCAGCCTTCTGTCCGGAAAAGCCCTGTCATGGGCCACACCGCTCTGGGACCGCAATGACCCCGTCACTGCCTCTGTACACTCCTTCTTCTCGGAAATCCGAAGTGTCTTTGAGGAACCTGCCCGAGCCTCTTCTGCTGAGACTGCCCTGTTGAACCTGGTCCAGGGTAATTCTTCCGTTGGCGAGTATGCCGTACAATTCCGTACTCTTGCTTCAGAATTGTCCTGGAATAATGAGGCCCTCTGCGCGACCTTCAAAAAAGGCCTATCCAGCAACATTAAAGATGTTCTGGCCGCACGAGAAATTCCTGCTAATCTACATGAACTTATTCACCTAGCCACTCGCATTGACATGCGTTTTTCCGAAAGGCGTCAGGAACTCCGCCAAGATATGGACTCTGTTCGCACGAGGCGTTTCTTCTCCTCGGCTCCTCTCTCCTCTGGTCCCCTGCAATCTGTTCCTGTGTCTCCCGCCGTGGAGGCTATGCAGGTCGACCGGTCTCGCCTGACACCTCAAGAGAGGACACGACGCCGTATGGAGAACCTCTGCCTGTACTGTGCTAGTACCGAACACTTCCTGAGGGATTGTCCTATCCGTCCTCCCCGCCTGGAAAGACGTACGCTGACTCCGCACAAAGGTGAGACAGTCCTTGATGTCTACTCTGCTTCTCCACGTCTTACTGTGCCTGTGCGGATGTCTGCCTCTGCCTTCTCCTTCTCTACAGTGGCCTTCTTGGACTCTGGATCTGCAGGAAATTTTATTTTGGCCTCTCTCGTCAACAGGTTCAACATCCCCGTGACCAGTCTCGCCAGACCCCTCTACATCAATTGTGTAAATAATGAAAGATTGGACTGTACCATACGTTTCCGCACGGAGCCCCTTCTTATGAGCATCGGATCTCATCATGAGAGGATTGAACTTTTGGTCCTCCCCAATTGCACCTCGGAAATTCTCCTTGGACTTCCCTGGCTTCAACTTCATTCCCCAACCCTGGATTGGTCCACTGGGGAGATCAAGAGTTGGGGGTCCTCTTGTTCCAAGAACTGTCTAAAACCGGTTCCCAGTAACCCTTGCCGTAACTCTGTGGTTCCTCCAGTAACCGGTCTCCCTAAGGCCTATATGGACTTCGCGGATGTTTTCTGCAAAAAACAAGCTGAGACTCTACCTCCTCACAGGCCTTATGATTGCCCTATCGACCTCCTCCCGGGCACTACTCCACCCCGGGGCAGAATTTATCCTCTCTCTGCCCCAGAGACTCTTGCCATGTCCGAATACGTCCAGGAGAATCTTAAAAAGGGCTTTATCCGTAAATCCTCCTCTCCTGCCGGAGCCGGATTTTTCTTTGTGTCCAAAAAAGATGGCTCCCTACGTCCTTGCATTGACTACCGCGGTCTTAATAAAATCACGGTTAAGAACCGCTACCCCTTACCCCTCATCTCTGAACTCTTTGATCGCCTCCAAGGTGCCCACATCTTTACTAAATTGGACTTAAGAGGCGCCTATAACCTCATCCGCATCAGAGAGGGGGACGAGTGGAAAACGGCATTTAACACCAGAGATGGACACTTTGAGTATCTGGTCATGCCCTTTGGCCTGTGCAACGCCCCTGCCGTCTTCCAAGACTTTGTCAATGAAATTTTTCGTGATCTGTTATACTCTTGTGTTGTTGTATATCTGGACGATATCCTAATTTTTTCTGCCAATCTAGAGGAACACCGCCAGCATGTCCGTATGGTTCTTCAGAGACTTCGTGACAACCAACTCTATGCCAAAATTGAGAAATGTCTGTTTGAATGCCAATCTCTTCCTTTTCTAGGATATTTGGTCTCTGGCCAGGGACTACAGATGGATCCAGACAAACTTTCTGCCGTCTTAGATTGGCCACGCCCCTCCGGACTCCGTGCTATCCAACGCTTTTTGGGGTTCGCCAATTATTACAGGCAATTTATTCCACATTTTTCTACCATTGTAGCTCCTATCGTGGCTTTAACCAAAAAAAATGCTGATCCCAAGTCCTGGCCTCCTCAAGCAGAAGACGCCTTTAAACGACTCAAGTCTGCCTTTTCTTCGGCTCCCGTCCTCTCCAGACCTGACCCTTCCAAACCCTTCCTATTGGAGGTTGATGCCTCCTCAGTGGGAGCTGGAGCTGTTCTTCTACAGAAAAATTCTTCCGGGCATGCTGTCACTTGTGGTTTTTTCTCTAGGACCTTCTCTCCTGCGGAGAGGAACTACTCCATCGGGGATCGAGAGCTTCTAGCCATTAAATTAGCACTTGAGGAATGGAGGCATCTGTTGGAGGGATCAAGTTCTCCTGTTATTATCTACACCGACCACAAGAACCTCTCCTACCTCCAGTCTGCCCAACGGCTGAATCCTCGCCAGGCCCGGTGGTCTCTGTTCTTTGCCCGATTTAATTTTGAGATTCACTTTCGTCCTGCCGATAAGAACATTAGGGCCGATGCTCTCTCTCGTTCCTCGGATGCCTCAGAAGTTGAACTCTCTCCGCAACACATCATTCCACCTGACTGCCTGATCTCCACTTCTCCTGCCTCCATCAGGCAGACTCCTCCAGGAAAGACCTTTGTTTCTCCTCGCCAACGCCTCGGAATCCTCAAATGGGGTCACTCCTCCCATCTCGCAGGTCATGCGGGTATCAAGAAATCTGTGCAACTCATCTCCCGCTTCTATTGGTGGCCGACTCTGGAGACGGATGTTGTGGACTTTGTGCGAGCCTGCACTATCTGTGCCCGGGATAAGACTCCTCGCCAGAAGCCCGCTGGTTTTCTTCATCCTCTGCCTGTCCCCGAACAGCCTTGGTCTCTGATTGGTATGGATTTTATTACTGATTTACCCCCTTCCCGTGGCAACACTGTTATTTGGGTGGTCGTTGATCGATTCTCCAAAATGGCACATTTCATCCCTCTTCCTGGTCTTCCTTCTGCGCCTCAGTTGGCTAAACAATTTTTTGTACACATTTTTCGTCTTCACGGGTTGCCTACGCAGATTGTCTCGGATAGAGGCGTCCAATTCGTGTCTAAATTCTGGAGGGCTCTCTGTAAACAACTCAAGATTAAATTAAATTTTTCTTCTGCATATCATCCCCAGTCCAATGGACAAGTAGAAAGAATTAACCAGATCTTGGGTGATTATTTGCGACATTTTGTTTCCTCCCGCCAGGATGACTGGGCAGATCTCCTCCCATGGGCCGAATTCTCGTATAACTTCAGGGTCTCTGAGTCTTCCTCCAAATCCCCATTTTTCGTGGTGTACGGCCGTCACCCTCTTCCCCCCCTCCCTACTCCCTTGCCCTCTGGTCTGCCCGCTGTGGATGAAATTTCTCGTGACCTTTCCATCATATGGAGAGAGACCCAAAATTCTCTCTTACAGGCTTCATCACGCATGAAGAAGTTCGCGGATAAGAAAAGAAGAGCCCCTCCCGTTTTTTCCCCTGGAGACAAGGTATGGCTCTCCGCTAAATATGTCCGCTTCCGTGTCCCTAGCTACAAGTTGGGACCACGCTATCTTGGTCCTTTCAAAATTTTGTGTCAAATTAATCCTGTCTCTTATAAACTTCTTCTTCCTCCTTCTCTTCGTATCCCTAATGCCTTTCACGTCTCTCTTCTCAAACCACTCATCCTCAACCGTTTTTCTCCCAAATCTGTTCCTCCCACTCCTGTTTCCGGCTCCTCGGACATCTTCTCGGTCAAAGAAATCTTAGCTGCCAAAAAGGTCAGAGGGAAAAATTTTTTTTTAGTGGACTGGGAGGGTTGTGGTCCTGAAGAGAGATCCTGGGAACCTGAGGACAACATCCTAGACAAAAGTCTGCTCCTCAGGTTCTCAGGCTCTAAGAAGAGGGGGAGACCCAAGGGGGGGGGGTACTGTTACGCCGAGCGCTCCGGGTCCCCGCTCCTCCCCGGAGCGCTCGCTTCACTCCCCCCGCTGCAGCGCTCCGGTCACGTCCTCTGACCCGGGGCGCTGCGATTCCGCTGCCAGCCGGGATGCGATTCGCGATGCGGGTAGCGCCCGCTCGCGATGCGCACCCCGGCTCCCCTACCTGACTCGCTCTCCGTCTGTTCTGTCCCGGCGCGCGCGGCCCCGCTCCCTAGGGCGCGCGCGCGCCGGGTCTCTGCGATTTAAAGGGCCACTGCGCCGCTGATTGGCGCAGTGGTTCCAATTAGTGTGTTCACCTGTGCACTTCCCTATATCACCTCACTTCCCCTGCACTCCCTTGCCGGATCTTGTTGCCATTGTGCCAGTGAAAGCGTTCCTTGTGTGTTCCTAGCCTGTGTTCCAGACCTTCTGCCGTTGCCCCTGACTACGATCCTTGCTGCCTGCCCCGACCTTCTGCTACGTCCGACCTTGCTTCTGCCTACTCCCTTGTACCGCGCCTATCTTCAGCAGCCAGAGAGGTGAGCCGTTGCTAGTGGATACGACCTGGTCACTACCGCCGCAGCAAGACCATCCCGCTTTGCGGCGGGCTCTGGTGAAAACCAGTAGTGGCTTAGAACCGATCCACTAGCACGGTCCACGCCAATCCCTCTCTGGCACAGAGGATCCACTACCTGCCAGCCGGCATCGTGACAGTATCATTTTAATCGTATTGTCCCACAGAATAAAGAACACGTCATTTCTACCGTAAAGTGTATAGTGTGAAGAAAAAAAACTCAAAATGTGCAAAATTGTGGTTTTCATTTAAATTTCCTCCCTAAAAAAATTTAGGGAAATTAGAGGATTCATTACAAAGAACAATTGGTCACGCAAAAAAAAATAAAAAAATAAAAAAGCCCTTATATGGGTCTGTAGATGGAAATATAAAAAAGAGTTATGGATTTTAGAATGGCGAAGAGGAAAAAACAAAAATGCAAAAATAAAATGGGCCTGGTCGTTAAGGTGAAAATGGGATTGGTCGTTAAGGGGTTAATGTGGAATTCCGAACATTATATGGTGGATATAAAGCATCTTTTCCTTGTGGTTCGCTCGGACATGCTTAGATTCTAATTGATTATCATGTAATACTTTATTTCTCCTGCGGTGGTGCTAAAGGAGAATTAAACACTTGATGTGAGGTTCCCCTGCGGATTACAGCTGGTCCCTGGGGAGGGGGGGGGGGGGGGCAGCTTATTTTTGTAGAGTACCCCTTTAGCCAAGAGAAGCAATTGACATGAATTTGTTATAACTTAAAGGGGTTGTCCAGATATAGAAAAACAGAGCTTTTTTCTACCAAAAACAGCGCCATCCTTGTCCGCAGGTTGTGTGTAGTATTGCAGGTCAGTTCCATTGAAGTGAATGAAGACAAGTTGTAATGCCACATACAACCTGAGGACAGGGGTGGCGCTATTTTTGGAAGAAATTATCTCTGGGCTGACATTTCTCTAGTGTCGTTCTTTTTCTCCACCCTAGACAGTGGTTTTAACGTTCAAGCAACAAATTTATGACAAAAGTCACAAGGACAATGATAAATTTGATGTGTTATCAGCACTTTGTAGATTTCCTTAGTGTAAAGGCTTTTCTCACATCTCCTTTAAGAAGGTGTAGATTTGCGCCTCGATTTCGCCCTTGGTCGCGAAAATTTTTTCTTTTTGTAAGTCGCAATTCATACATGACCACTGCATGGTAAAAAAGGATAAATGGTGTACTGCAAGACAATGTTGTGTTGCAGTATACCATTTATCCTTTTTTACCATGCAGTGGTTACGTATGGGAGCAAACGGAGTGGGGGAACCCCTGGCGTAGTGGCGCCTTGACAGGGGTTTTAGTGGCCTTTCCAGATGTTAGTAAGGGGTAATGTGGTTAGAGGTATATTTCAAGGGAATGGGGGTTAAAGGGTTAAATGGCTGCTGCTCCTTTAAGGGACAGTAGCAGGTGGCTCGAGAGTGGGGTGAAAGGGAGGTCATATGGAGGGGAGGGGGAGAAGTGTATATAGGGGGGTACTCCAGGGGGGGAGGGTACTCACCAGTCGGCGTGTAGAAGCGAGAAGAAGGTCCCGTCCGCCCGCCCTCTTTTAAATGCTTGGTGGGTGGGAATCTGATAAGGGGGAGGCATGGGAAAGGGTCCCGGGGGAGTTAGTAGTTTGAAAGATAAATGTTGGAGATGGTTCAATTGGGCCTCCTGGTGGTGGTTCTGGGCCTCAGGAGTTCGAGGGATTGTGCAGAAGGTTACCGGGGTGCCCCGGGGCCAGGGGCTCGCGGCCAGGGGTAAGAAGCGTGTAGCACAAATCCGGTTGGGGGAGGGGAGTGCCCTCCAGTTTGGTTATGTTTATATCTAAATATTCAAATGTTATTTATTGGTTTGTTAAATAAATGTACTTTTCACAGCAACAAAAAACTGTCAGATTAAAGGTTCCTCTCTAGGTATCACAGCAACTGAAAATAACCTTTTTCTAAAACATATATACTTTAATGGTATGCTTTAAAATGAGAATAACTAAAGCAAAAATAAACTATAATTGGTGACCTATAGGTGAAAAAATATACAAATAACGAGACACAGGTCCTATTGTTAGATGGGCAGCACCCTATGAGAGAGATAATGTACCACAACCGTCGATCACTGCGGATATATCAGTGGTACAATTAGATACATTCTCATATATATTCAATGGTGCTACTCATAATCTAGGACCTCTCCCCACACCACGTGAGAAAGGTGATAAGATAAATGTTACAATTTGGTATCCATTCCGACGCGTTTCCCCCCAACTTGTGGGGTTTCTCAAGGAACTAATGGGATACAATCAACAGTCATAAAAATCGTCTCTGGTGTTTTTAGATTGTCTCTGATGCAGTAGGTGCCTGAATAAAAAAAAAATATACATAAACACACTATTTGCATCTCTCTCGGTCCAGCATAACCGAGAGAGACCGAGAGAGATGCAAATAGTGTGTTTATGTATATTTTTTTTTATTCAGGCACCTACTGCATCAGAGACAATCTAAAAACACCAGAGACGATTTTTATGACTGTTGATTGTATCCCATTAGTTCCTTGAGAAACCCCACAAGTTGGGGGGAAACGCGTCGGAACGGATACCAAATTGTAACATTTATCTTATCACCTTTCTCACGTGGTGTGGGGAGAGGTCCTAGATAATGAGTAGCACCATTGAATATATATGAGAATGTATCTAATTGTACCACTGATATATCCGCAGTGATCGACGGTTGTGGTACATTATCTCTCTCATAGGGTGCTGCCCATCTAACAATAGGACCTGTGTCTCGTTATTTGTATATTTTTTCACCTATAGGTCACCAATTATAGTTTATTTTTGCTTTAGTTATTCTCATTTTAAAGCATACCATTAAAGTATATATGTTTTAGAAAAAGGTTATTTTCAGTTGCTGTGATACCTTGTTAAATAAATGGGCCACACGGCCCAATTTTCCCACAGCAGGTGTCAGTGTCTTTTCTATTGGGTGAAGGGGTTGTTACGTGGTTAAGAGTGGGTTAGAGAGGAAGGGATGTATCTAAAATCCCATCCAGTCATGAATTGCGCCTAAACTGCGCCAAATATAGACACCAAAACAACTCTAAATGCAATGATAAATGACCCCCCTCCCCCATGGTCTTTCAGCTGCACTCTGGACAATGTGTTCACCTCACCAGAGATCGCCTGGTAATTCATTACCCACAGCCCAGGAGACGCCATTATTATAAGTTACAAGTTATTTTAATTTTTAAACTTTGTAAATGTGTAGTAATAAAGTGAATGTTATTGGGAGCGAGACGTCTCAGGATGTGCACTGTTACCAGCCATCGCTACATTGTATTATTAACGCCGACCTCACCCGCCAGAGACGCCTGCCGTCAGAGCGCTACAAATGTTACAGATTTACAGGAATAAACTCGCTAAATGCGGTTTTCCTGCAGGAAAAGCAAAAACTCGCACTCAACAAATTATCGTCTTCTGCCCGAAGGTTAAAGGGGTACTCGGGCGCTAAGACATCTTATCCCCTATCCAAAGGATAGGGGATAAGATACCTGATATCGGGGTCCAGCTGCTGGGGACCCCCATGATATTTCACACAGCACCCCAGTTAAAATCAGTCCCCGGAGCGTGTTCACTCTGGGTCTGATTACTGGCGATCACGGGGCCGGAGCATTGTGACATCACGGCTCCGCCCCGTGTGACTTCACGCTCCGCCCCCTCAATGCAAGCCTATGGGAGGGGGCGTGACAAATGCCACGCCCCATCCCATAGGCTTGCATTGAGGGGGCGGAGTGTGACATCACACAGGGGCCGTGACGTCACAATGCTTCAGCCCCGTGATCGCCAGGACCCCCCCACGATCAGGCATCTTATCCCCTATCCTTTGGATAGGGGATAAGATGTCTTAATGCCGGAGTACCCCTTTAAACAGTTTAGCAGTTTTGATCATTATCCCCATCATCCTCATCCTCCCCATTGTCACATGACTTATAATAACAGAGCAGTTTGGTCATAGACAGTGTAGTGTCAGATATACAACTAATGTTTAGCCATATACACCCCAGCAGGGGATGGCTCTGGATATAGTGTTTTTGGACACTGCAAAAGCATTTGAGACTCATCCTCATAGATAGGTAAATTAGTTGTGGTGTCCCAGCACCAAAGGCTGTCCTGTGGCTACAGACCTCCTCAGGCAGACCTGTAGAACCGGTGTTGGGCCCACTGAGGGACTAATTATGGTTTCTATTGAGTTCTTGCGGTTTACCAAAAGATAATATATTTTTATAATTATCATGTTATGTTATTTCTATAAGTGTTATTTATATGTGTTATTGTACCTTTAAGAGTGGAGCAGTGCAAGCCCATGTGACCCAGCCTACCAATGAGAACCCCTAAATTCTTTAGCACATAGAGTAGTGGGGGGAGGAGATTCCCCAGTCTAAGTTCAGTTGTTCCTGAGCACAAGTGTGGTAAAGGTGTGAGGTGTATGGAGAAACTCTAAGGGAAGGCCCAGAACAAATCTATGTTAGGGTGCTTTCACACCACATTTTGTACTTACGGTTCCCGAATACGTCTGGGAGGAGGGGAGGCGGGGCTTAATAGCGGCGCCCGCACTCAGCCGTATTCGGGAACCGTAATTAATGCATGTCTATGAGCCGACCGGAGTGAACCGTATGTGGTTTCCCGATTGCAGGCAAAAACGTGGTCAACCACGTTTTTGCCTATGGTCGGGAAACCGCATACGGCCGAAAACGCAGCCGACCGGAGGCTGCGGTTCACTCCGGTCGGCTCATAGACATGCATTAAATACGGTTCCCGAATACGGCTGAGTGCGGGCACCGCAATTAAGCCCCACCCCCTCCTCCCAGCCGTATTCGGGAACCGTAAGTACAAAACGTGGTGTGAAAGCACCCTTATCCAGTCATTCTGCAAGGATCCCCCGCATGGGACAAGTTCATGCCCTGGCGGAGAAAGCTACAAGACCTTGACAGAATCCTAACTACCAGGATCAATCTACAATCATCTCTCAGGTCAGTATAAATCTATTGGATGAAAGCACCACAAGTCCCAACATCCTCCCAGTCCCCACTCTGCACCATACTGTGTGTGTAATACCATCTGTACCCTGCTCAGTAAAGACAGTTATCTGTAACCTGATGTCGGTATGTTCCTTTACTCCCCGTGTCTGGCCCAGGAGAAGCTGTCTCCAACCTGGGACCATGTATAGGTTAATGGTGCCCTGGCATCACAAAGTGATAAGGTATTTCCTAGCACCCCGGTGGCACCACATAGTTTAGTTGGTATTAAAGGGGCACTCTTCCCCTACACATGTTATTCCACTATCCAAAGGATATGGGGTATCATGTCTGATCGCGCGGGGGGTGGGGAGTGGGGGGGGTCACTGGCTGGGACCCCCCGCTGTGACGATGGCTTGGAGATCGCGGGGGGTCCCAGTGGCCAGACCCCCTGTGATCAGACATGTTATCCTCTATTCTTTGGAAAGGAGATAACATGTCTAGGGGCAGAGTACCTCTTTAACCCCTTAAGGAAGCAGTCCATTTGGGCCTTAAGGACGCAGACAATTTTATTTTTACGTTTTCGTTTTTTCCTCCTCGCCTTCAAAAAATCATAACTTTTTTATATTTTCATCCACAGACTATTATGAGGGCTTGTTTTTTGCGCGACCAGTTGTCTGTTGTAATGCCATCACTGACTTTACCATAAAATGTATGGCGCAACCAAAAAATACTATTTGTGTGGGGACATTAAAAAGAAAACCGCAATTTTGCTAATTTTGGAAGGTTTCGTTTTCACGCCGTAACATTTACGGTAAAAATGACCTGTGTTCTTTATTCTTTGGGTCAATACAATTAAAATAATACCCATGATAACATACTTTTCTATTACTGTTGCGCTTAAAAAATATCACAAACTTTTTAACCAAATTAGTACGTTTAAGATCCCCCTATTTTGAAGACCTATAACTTTTAAATTTTTCTGTATAAGCGGCGGTATGAGGGCTAATTTTTTGCGCCGTGATCTGTACTTTTTATTGATACCATATTTTCTTATATAAAAATTTTAATACATGTTTTATTATTTTTTGGGGGAATAAAATATTATAAAAAAGCAGCTATTTTGTTTTTTTTTTAAGTACCACCCTGCCAGGACATACATTTACGTCCTTCGTCATTAAGGGGTTAAGGACGGTCCCCGGAGAGTGGTGGTCAATGATTAATACTCAAATTTATCCCCGGTTATTAGGGGTGTATCCAAAGGTTCAGTACTGAGCCTGCTCTTGTTTAATTTATTTATTAATGATACAGAGGACGTTACTAACAGCGAGGGCCAGATAAAGGCTGCCTGAAAGACAGAGCACTTCATTATGATGCCCCCGACAGTTCCCTCACATTAGGTGCAGTATAAGTCCCCGCACATTAGGGGTGCAGTACAGTTCCCCCACAATACTCCCCTGAGTATTGTTATAGTGTGTATTTATTTATCTTTGTATTCCTGACTGTTTCCCTGACCCTTTACTGTGTTTTTGTAGTTTGGTATTTTGACTGGAGGCCCCAGCACCTAGTCAGGAATGGACCATTTTCATGCGTTGTGGATCCGTCGCATAGGGCAGATAAACTATAGGCAGGGGCTGCAAGTGAGTGTAGGACCTTACTTAAAGGTCAGTATTCGGAATTAAATGCTCCAAACGCTGTTTTCGTGCTGGTTCCGGCTGTCACGCCTCCTCCCATAGATTTGCATTGAGGGGGAGTGGCTGTGATGTCACGAGGGGCATAGCCAACCCCCACAGCGTGCAAACAGCGCACGGAACATTTAGTTCTGAATGCTGGCCAGTGGAGTACCCCTTTAATTCCTGTACATACGTGACAGTCTCCTGCCAAAATTATTATAAAAAGAGTTTTAATTTTTTTTTAGAAAGTTTGTCACTCTCCTCAAGAGAAACGTTACCCCCTTGCCAATATCTGCATTGTGATCACTAGCAGCCCTGAAGCAAACAAAGCCCCGATGGGAGTCTAGTTATAGTCCCTGTTACAGCATGTGAATCAACAATAACCGATATAGTTAGGACTGTTCAGGAATGAGTGAAGTGTGGAGAAAATTGGCCCAACAATTAGTAATGTGGAGTTCAGCTGAGGTCTGTTTGACAACCCCGTCTCCTGTCACATCCTATGTTCTTAAACTATTTAATGCCCAGATAGTCGTAAAGCTGGAGGAAGTCTCACCAGTTCCCTTCAGCTTCACAAATCTAAAATTGCATATAATTCCCTAATGCGGTGTTCCCCAACTTGTGGCTCTTCAGCTGTTGCAACACTACAACTCCCCTAGTGCCATGACAGCCAAAGTTGTTTGTAGAGTATGATGAGAGTTATAGTTTTGCAACAGCTGGAGAACCGCAGGTTGATTAACACTGCCTAAATATTTTAGCCCTGTCATTCCTGACTACATTATTTCCACTTCTGCTGCTCTGGGGGACATTGATTCGGAAACTGTATTATCCTCCTAACCTACAAACTGGGGGCGAATCCCCCCAGAAATATTACCGTCATGTTTCCCCATCATAGTTGGATATGGTACAAAACTAGTCGCTGCATCAGTCCCAAATGACTCTTCACAACATGAGGAGATAAGGGGGCCTGTTATACATTTACAATGCATTCAGAAAGTTTTCAGACCCTTTCACCTGTTCACATTTTGTATTGTTCAGGTCTTGTTTTAAAGGGGTAATCTTATGCCGGGTGCCGACCACGGGGCTGGAGTATCGTGACATCATGACGCGACGTGACGCTCCCATGTGACGTCACCCCTCGCCCCACTATGCAAGTCTATGGGAGGCCTCATAGACTTGCATAGCGGGGGGTGATGTCACACGGGGGCGGAGTCGTGAAGTCATGATACTCCAGCCCCATGGTTGGCACCTCTGGCAGCGCGGCGTGCAGCTCAAAGAGATGCCCATGGTCAGACATCTTATCCCCTATCCTTTGGATAGGGGTTAAGGTGTCTTAGGGCCGGAGTACCCCTTTAAAAGACCTCATTCTGCACTACATACCCTATTATGAGAACAGGAAAATACCATTTTAGAAATGTTTGCAAATTCATTAAAAAGGAAAAACCAAAATTTTGTATGCACAGAAGTATTCAGACCCTTTGCTAAGACAATTGAAATTTAGCTCAGGCTCCTCCCATTTCTCCTGAACATCATCTCTGAGATGTTTCTGCACCATGGTTGGAGTCACCGGTGGTAAATTCAGCTGATTGGACAGGATTTGGAGAGACACAGCCCTGTCTATATAAGGTCTTACAGATGACAATGTATATCGGAGCAAAAAACAAACCATGAGTGGGAAAGAACTGCCTGTAGAGCTCGGAAACAGGACTGTGAGGATGCCCAGATCTGGAAAAGGGGAAAAGATAAATTTCTGCTGCACTGAAAGTTTCCAAGAGCTCAGTGGCCGCCATAATTCTTAAAAGGAAGACATTTTTAACAATCAGGACTCCTCCCAGAGCTGGCAGCCCCACCAAACTAAGTAATCGGGGGAGAAGGGCCTTGGTAAGACAGATAACCAACAACCCAATGGTCACTCTGGCTGAACTCCAAAGATCCTGTGTGCAGATGAGAGAAACTTTCTGTGCTCTGGGCCGAAGGTTCACCTTTCAACAAGACAATGAAGTGGAGCAGTTGCCCATAGCAATCAATCAGATTGCTTTTTTTTTTCTCTCTGATTGGTTGCTATGGGAAGCTGCTCCACCTTTTTCCTGCACAGATTTTAATAAATCTCCCCCCAATGACCTAAGGCACGCAGGTGTGGTGTCCCGGTACCGTATCCTATACGTTACCTGTATAGAGGTCCCCATAGCCAGAGTCCCTAGGACGTCGGGGTCCCTCTTGTCTTGTCCCCCTTGTCACCTCTCACTTAGTCAGTAGATATATAGTGGTTCTATTTGATATTTATATAGCTATAGGTATAGAAACTGTATATATTTGGTTATTTACCTGTATGGAGCGTAGCAGGACCTGCGGATCACGTGATCAGGTAGAAACTCAATGGTTTTGCTTAAGGACCTTTGGGGGTCCCCGTGATGTGATCACCCACCATGCTTTGTAACGGTGAGTGACAGCTGACACGGACGAATCCAGAACGGCCCTGCCCCTGCCCATATAAGGGAGCGGCGGCCATTACTAGCTCTCTTTCCTCGTGGGCTGCTGATGAGGACGGATCTGCGCAGCTTTCATCAGAGGTAACCAGGCCTAAGCCTTGCGGCAACGGTCATCTCTCAAAACTGTGAGTTACTTCAATCCCTATTACCTCAGCAAGATCACCGGACCTAAATATTCCCCTAAATCCGGACGGATCTCTGCAAAAATCCTAAATCTAATAACTCTTTGGATAAGTCCTTGGTCCTCAGCATCTGTCAATCACTGCCGTGCTATATAGAGACTGTATTACTAAGACTGTTGCTGTTAATTGGATGTACCGCAAGTATTTCAGTAAAGTTTATGCAAGTTCAAGTTCATCTGCATTGTGGACCTTCATTCATTTAAGCATGCACCTATCGTTCCTGGGAAGGGTGGCGATAGGCCGGAGATTTACCTCAGTGTATTAACCCTCACCCTGGGGTCACGAGTGACAGGGGTTAAATTAACCCCTTATATTCCGAAGCAACACCCCAACTACACTATACCCCCCAAGGGCTACCACAGAGCCTTTTTGGTCACGAACAGGATTCGGGTGTGTGCCTACTACAGTTGCCACTAGCGAAAGTGTACTCCCCCCCCAAGCAACGAACTTTATTCATGTACTGTGACTTATACTCCGGAGTAAGGGGTTGCGCGCACGGTGCTGTGTGGAGGAAGTGCGGATGTAAAGTAAGGGGGGAGGCGAACAGCACAGGGGAGTTACAAGCTGTGAGAGAAAGAACTGAAGTTAGCGCGGGGCCTTCCTGCGCACGTGATCCAGAGACCCCGCCCACCGAAGCCCTCGGTGCCGCGGCGGCCATTTTGTTGGAGTCTGGTGCCGGAAACCAACAAAGTGAGATAGTTCAGCGCGGGAGTGTGACAGCGGGTTGGGAGTTGTAAGGAGCCGGAACAGTACGGGACTCTGAGACACCAGATTGCCGAATTGAAGTCCTATATAGAGTCACTTCAGCTGCCGATCAACGCACTCAAATTTCAATTAAAAGCTATTGAGTTTCTAGTCACCGCTCTCAAATTTGAAATCTACGCTCTCAAGTTCCAGATTAGGGAACAACTGCTTATCTCCTCAGGACCTAGGAATTCAAGATTTATTTAAAGGGCCAGCATACCAAGAACAAAGATGTCAGAACCTGCAGCGCTACAGTCCCCATCTGAACAGCAGGGGGGCGATGCTCCAGTGACCCCACCAAGTCTCCACCCCAAGTCAGAAGGGTGTTGCCGCCTTCACCAACACTTTCTACCTCACAAAGATGTGCTCTACCTGTGATCACAGCAGGACCCAGCAAGTCCACCTCCAGTCTCTCCCTGTATGTTGGGAGCCCCTGTTGCGGCACCTGTCTTCTTGGGGAATCCTGTGCTTTCCACCTACAATGGTGACCCTTTTACATTGAGAGACTTTAAAGAAAGGTTCTACAGCCTCTTTGGATTTTATGCATTACCCCCTCATCAACAGATACAGCTGCTTCTGGGACAGCTCCAGGGACCCGCCTTGGAGGAACTTCGCACCTGGCCGGCGGCTGATAAAGCCACAGTGGGACAGATTTTTGAAGGACTTTCTCAAGTGTTTGAATCTCATTCTCCCTCGGAGGTACGCCTCAGACTATATGAACAACGTCAGAAGCCAGGTGAGACTCTCCGAACATATGCAGTAGCTTTACAGAGCGCATTAGAGGCGGTACAGAAGTTGGATGGCATCACGCCCGATCAGGGCAACCGAGTACTGATGGACCGTTTCATAGAAGGGGCACTGAACAAATGGGACAAGGCCCAACTTAGGATGCTGGCTGTGCAAAATCCCGACATGGCTTTCCCAGCTTTTAAGAGACTAGCGGTTAAAGTGATAGAGTCAGGACCTCAGACAGAGGAGGCTAGTGTTCCCGTTACAGAATCTCCGGGGCCCTTGCCCCAGCCACCTGTCCCTTCTCAGCCTGCCCTGCCAACACTTTCTTCTAGCCCTTGGACAGCTGACCTACAAGACATTAAACAGGACATTGAGCAATTAGCCAAGGCCTTTAAAGTAATGGCTGTACGGCCCAATCCTTCTAGATCTGCAACACCACCACCTAAGAAACCTGACCCCCGCCCTGCTGATCCACCTAATACCCCTCCTGTGAGACCACAGGACTGTCTATGTATGTAGCTTCTTGTCCTTATGTACAGTTGATAGTTGAAGGTATCCGGTTACAAGCTCTGATAGATTCGGGGTCTCAGGTGTCCACTATTCCACAGGGGGTTTTCTATAAGTATTGGGGCCCAGAAAGGTTGTGTGAACCTAAGGAAGCGGAGTTTAGAGTAATTACAGGGAACGGGAAACCAGTACCCAGGCATGGCATGCCGGCATGCAGGTGGGAAAACATGTGTTAGAAAGGCAGGGTGTGATTGTCACCAATGTTAGGGATGAAGGGGCAGCTGACTTCATTTTAGGAATGAATATTATGAGGCACTGTTTTGATGATATTGTCTGTACACTGCATGCATCTCTCCCTCACTTGTCATCCCCAGGCCGGCGAGCTGCCCAACACCACCTCAAAATCCTCCAAGCATAACAGAAGTTTGTGAATCATCAAGGAGAAATCTGTCAGGTAAGGATTCAAGATATACGAGCCGTTAGTCTACAGCCACAGACGGAGACAGTTATTTGGTATCGTGCCCGACACGGGGTGAAAAATCAAGATTATCAAGCTCTCTTGGAACCCATCCTACTGGAAGATTGTCCCTTGGTGCGAGCCGCTAGAAGCCTGGTAACAGTACGTAATGGGAAAGTTCCGGTGAGACTTATTAATCTCTCTCAAGTTGCCGTCCGACTACCCAAGTATACCCTGCTGGCTACACTGCACCATTTAGACGTCAGAGATGTGGTCTCGAAGTCACAAGTGGCTCAACGAGGACCTGACCAGAATCCTGCGGAACCTTGGTGGAGCCAACTACAAATAGGAGGCGAAGATACCCCCAAGGAACAGGTGGAAGGAGTCATGCAGGTAGCTAAGAAATATCAAGAAGCTTTCAGCAAGTTCCCCACAGACTTTGGCAGGTCCACTATGATCAAACATAGGATTCTCACCGGAGACAATCCACCCATTAAGGAGAGACCTCGCCCTGTGGCTCCTGGGATGTATCGGACCATGAAGAAGATTCTCGTGGAGATGAAAGAGGCTGATGTCATCCAAGAAAGCCAGAGTCCTTGGGCTGCACCTTTGGTCCGGGTGAAGAAAAAAGATGGGACTATCCGCTTTTGCGTAGATTACCGGAAGTTGAACTGCATAACTCATAAGGATGCCTATCCTCTTCCCCGTATTGAAGAATCCTTGACTGCACTGGGGTCTGCAGCCTACTTTACCACACTGGATTTGACGAGCGGTTACTGGCAGGTGCCAATGGTGGAAGAGGTTAGAGAGAAGACCGCATTTGTGACCCCTATGGGACTCTTCGAGTTCAAAAGTATACCCTTTGGACTGTGCAATGCACCGGCTACTTTCCAACGCTTAATGGAACGATGTTTGGGGCATCTTAACTTCCAGAGTGTTTTGTTGTATTTAGATGACGTCATCGTCTATTCCCGGACATATCAGGAACACCTGGACCACCTGAAAGAAGTTTTCCAAGTCCTTATCCAACATGGACTCAAGGTTAAACCTTCCAAATGTCACTTGCTAAAGCCACAAGTACACTATCTGGGACATGTCGTCAGTGCTCAAGGAGTCCAGCCTGATCCGGACAAAGTGAGTGCTGTGAAAGAGTGGCCTACACCCAGGATGGTGCGAGATGTCCGAAGTTTCCTGGGATTTGCTGGTTATTACCGACGCTTCATCCCCCATTTTGCTCAAATTGCTGGGCCCTTAACCGAGTTACTGAGAGGGACTGCCCGGGAGAATTATAATGGGAGGCTACCCATACAGTGGGCTGAAGAACAAGAAGATGCCTTTCGAGCCCTGAAGTACCTCCTCACGGAACCCCCCATTTTGGCGTATCCTGACTACAGCCTGCCTTTCCATTTATATACAGAAGCTAGCTTCTAAGGTCTGGGGGCAGTCTTATCTCAGGTGCAAGATGGCAAAGAGAGGGTGATTGCCTATGCCAGCCGACATCTCCGAGGTGCTGAAAAGAATGACGCCAACTATAGCTCCTTCAAACTGGAGCTCCTGGCCCTGGTCTGGGCCATTACTAAGAAGTTTAAGGACTATCTGGCTGCTACTCCCTTCACGGTCTACACTGATAAAAAACCCTTGGCCCATTTGAACACTGCTAAGTTGGGAGCTCTTGAACAGTGCTGGGCCTCTCGGTTGGCCAACTATGATTTCAACATTAAGTACCGCAGCAGAAAAACCAATGTTAATGTGGATGTACTTTCTCGCATGGCCCCGGGAGAAGCACCTCCTGCTGAAGATGTGCGGGAAGATGTGGAGAGGCCTTCCTTCTACCGAAGGTTCGTGAGCCAGAGTGCTCTAACTGCCCAGGTGGGTGACCGACCTGAATCTCCCAAAGTCCCTGAAGATTTGTCTACAAGGAAGACACTTCAGGATGAAAGCCGGGTTATCGGGGACCTCTTAGACTATTGCCTCCACAAGAAAGTGCCCACTCGGGTGCACAGGACACAAGGGGACTTTGAATTGAAGCGGCTGTGGCGGCAGAGGAATCGCCTGTTCCTGCACAAGGGGTTGGTCTACCGAAATTCCCTGGACCCAGTCTCCGGAGACCGCATACATCAGATTGTGGTTCCAAGAAGAGATGCAGCAATGGTCCTGAATGCCTATCATGATCAATACGGACACTTCGGGGTCCATAAGACAGAGGCCACCGTCAGAAGGAGATTTTACTGGATTGGGATGCGGGGAGACACCCAGAAATGGTGTGCCGAATGCTCCGTGTGCAATGTTATCAAGAATCCCCGAAGGGACGCAAGAGCCCCCTTACATCCCATCTGTAAAGAGAGGCCGAACCAGATTGTTGCCTTGGATCATGTGAAGCTGGCCCCCACTCGATCTGGCTACTGACATGCTCTAACCATGGTGGATCATTATTCCAAGTGGGTGGTATTGGTCCCTGTCAAGGATCTTACTGCCAAGACTGCTGCTCAGCTCTTCTATCGTCATTGGATCCAACCTCTGGGGTGTCCCGAATCGGTCCTCATGGATCGGGGAACCACATTTCAAGCCCAGTTGTTCCAAGAACTTTGCCGGTTGCATGACTGCAAGAAGCTCCGGGCGACGGCCTACCATCCCCAAGGGAATGGGCTCTGCGAGAGGATCAATCAAGTGTTCATCCAAATGCTCGGAGCTGCCTCTGTCTCAAAGCACGAACAGTGGCCTCAGCTGTTGCCTGAACTCCTAGAAATTTACAACAACACTGTCCACTGCTCTACGCGGTATACACCTTTTTTCCTGATGATGGGCCGACACGGCCAATTGCCAAAGGATCGGACCTTCGGGCTGCAGGCACCTTTCAACAATTCCCCTCAGGTTTCCCAAGGTTGGGTGTCAGAACATCAACGAAGAGTTGAGGAAGCCAAAAACATTGTTGAGAAGAAAATGGGTGAAGTTCATGAGCGCCAGCAGAAAGATTATAATCGACATGCTTCGGCTCAGCCCTTACAGCTTGGAGATAAGGTATGGCTCCGAAAATTCCCTAGAACCCATAAATTGGACTCGTGGGAAAAGGAACCATACACCATTACTTCAGTCCCTTACCCCGAAACTGACGTATATGAGGTACAGAAAGAAGGGTTCGAGCCACAGGTGGTCCACAGGAATAGAATAAAAGTGTGCCTGAAAGAAGACATGCTTGGCCCACCTCCTTCTACTCCTCCTGCTACTTCTACTCCACCTCCAACAAGGTCGGTGAGAGAATACGTGCCGGGAGAAGGAATTCATCCCACTATGGATGTTCCTTTGTTCCCATCTCAGCAGCCTACCATGTATTGGGGTATACCGTTTCCAGCTCCATCCAGCCAGCTGCCACTGGTTGCTCCACCCAGACAGTTGCCAGCAGCCGTCCCACCTAGCCAGTTGCCAATAGCTGTTGCTCCCTGTCAACCACCATTGGTTGCTACACCAAACATCAGTCCTGTTCCTGTGACTGCTCCAAGTTTTGATGCACCAACTCCACCTGTCTTCAGAGAACCTCCCAGTCCAACTGAAGATAATGCTTCTGTTTCCAGTCCTCCAGCTGGTCCCTCGGGGACTGAAGTTCTTGCAGAATCACCAAGTGAGGGAACTCCTGATGACTCGGAGGTGGTGTTGTGGCAGTCTCAAAGGACCACCCAGGGCAAATTACCCGTAAGGTACCAAGATTCACATTTAGTACCTACACACATAGTACCTTTGATGACCCACTTCAATGCTCTGCCTATAACTTTTCAGTATTCTAAACTTCTGACTTAAATGTACTACCTCAATCTATTTCAGTACATACACAAAAATAAAATATATCTCACATTCAAGAAACACTTAGGAATTGTAGCCTATTGATGTCCAATTCCTGACACTGTTAGGTACAATCATATGTATTTTCTCTGTATTACGTGTGTGAGATGCTCTACCTGGCCAGTAGGTGCTCTTGCGGGTATAGAATTGAACACGTATTTTTAAGGGTAACCTAGGTAGGTTATTTGGAAGTGCTCTAGGGGTAAGTAGCGTGTAGCCGATAGACGTTAGCAGCCAACCTTACTGTGACCTAGCGTCCGGCGAGCCAGTATAACTTTTGTGTACTAGCAGGTAACTTATTGTTGGCAAAAAAAAAATGTGTGTGTGAGATAATAAAAATGTCAGCTTGAAGCTAAATGTATAGAGAGCTGTACTAATGTCTAGTTAGCCTCATAAAATGTGTAGAGAGCTAAAATAAAAATGTTTTAGGAGCTAGCAACTAAATGTCAGATAGCTGCCTAATTGTATAGTAAGCTTGATGAAAAATGTCTAGATAGCTTTATCCAATGTCTAGATAGCTTTATCCAAATGTCTAGATAGCTTTATCCAAATGTCTAGATAGATTCCTATTGTCTAGTCCAGATACTAGTAAGAGTATCAGAGAATGTAAATGTGTTCAATGTTTACTTAGAATGTATAGCAAATTTATTGGTATAATCCTGTTTTACTCCTAGTTCCTCTGCCTTAGGGGACAGGCGTCGAGGTCGACTTATTTTATGAAAGGGGGTTTGTGGTGTCCCGGTACCGTATCCTATACGTTACCTGTATAGAGGTCCCCATAGCCAGAGTCGCTAGGACGTCAGGGTCCCTCTTGTCTAGTCTTCCCCTTGTCACCTCTCACTTAGTCAGTAGATATATAGTGGTTCTATTTGATATTTATATAGCTATAGGTATAGAAACTGTATATATATATGGTTATTTACCTGTATGGAGCGTAGCAGATCACGTGATCAGGTAGAAACTCTATGGTTTTGCTTAAGGACCTTTGGGGGTCCCCGTGACGTGATCACCCACCATGCTTTGTAACGGTGAGTGACAGCTGACACGGACGAATCCAGAACGGCCCTGCTTCTGCCCATATAAGGGAGCGGCGGCCATTACTAGCTCTCTTTCCTCGTGGGCTGCTCATGAGGACAGATCTGCGCAGCTGTCATCAGCAGTAACCAGGCCTAAGCCTTGCGGCAACGGTCATCTCTCAGAACTGTGAGTTACTTCAATTCCTATTACCTCAGCAAGATCACTGGACCTAAATATTCCCCTAAATCCAGACGGATCTCTGCAAAAATCCTAAATCTAATAACTCTTTGGATAAGTCCTTGGTCCTCAGCATCTGTCAATCACTGCAGTGCTATATAGAGACTGTATTATTAAGACTGTTGCTGTTAATTGGATGTACCGCAAGCACTTCAGTAAAGTTTATGCAAGTTCAACTTCATCTCCATTGTGGACCTTCATTCCTTTAAGCATGCACCTATCGTTCCTGGGAAGAGTGGCGATAGGCCAGAGATTTACCTCAGCTAGTTAACCCTCACCCTGGCGTCACGAGTGACAGAGGTTAAATTAACCCCTTATATTCTGAAGCAACACCCCAACTACACTATACCCCCCAAGGGCTACCACAAGATGCAGGAGCTGCTTAGGGACAACTCTGTGAATATTTTTGAGTGACCCAGACAGAGCCCTGACTTGAACCCAAAGGGAGACCTGAAAATGGCTGCCCCCGATGGTCCCCATCCAACCTAAAGGAGCTTGAGAGGATCTGCAGAGAAGAATGGCAGAAAATCCCCAAATCCAGGTGTATAAACCTTGTGGCCTCAACCAGGACTGGTGCAAGTATTTTTTGCCACCCTAGGCAAAAGCTAATTTTGCTGCCCCTTTACCCTGCCCATTGCCTCCGCCCTTTGACATGCCACACCTTACTTCTGGGGTGACACACTGTAACAAACCTCCTCACCATGTAATCAACTTACTAGGGTGACACACCGTAACAAACCCACTCCTTATGTAATCTCCTTACTACTGGGGGCACACTGTAACAAACCTTCTCCTCATGTAATCACCTTACTACTGGGGTGACACATTGTAACAAACCTCCTCCTCATGTAATCTCCTTACTACTGGGGTGACACATTGTAACAAACCTCCTCCTCATGTAATGTCCTTACTACTGGGGTGACACACTGTAACAAACCTCCTCTTCATGTAATCTCCTTACTACTGGGGTGACACACTGTAACAAACCTCCTCCTCATGTAATCACCTTACTACTGGGGTGACACACTGTAACAAACCTCCTCCTCAAGTAATCACCTTACTACTGGGGTGACACACTGTAACAAACATCCTCCTCATGTAATCCCCTTACTACTGGGGTGACATACTGTAACAAACCTCCTCCTCATGTAATCTTCTTACTAGTGGGGTGACACACTGTAACAAACATCCTCTTCATGTAATCCCCTTACTACTGGGGTGACACACTGTAACAAACCTCCTCCTCATGTAATCTTCTCACTACTGGGGTGACACACTGTAACAAACCTCCTCCTCATGTAATCACCTTACTACTGGGGTGACACACTGTAACAAACCTCCTCCTCATGTAATCACCTTAATACTGGGGTGACACATTGTAACAAACCTCCTCCTCATGTAATCTTCTTACTAGTGGGGTGACACACTGTAACAAACATCCTCTTCATGTAATCCCCTTACTACTGGGGTGACACACTGTAACAAACCACCTCCTCATGTAATCTCCTTACTACTGGGGTGACACACTGTAACAAACCTCCTCCCCATGTAATCTTCTTACTACTGGGGTGACACACTGTAACAAACCTCCTCCTCATGTAATCACCTTACTACTGGGGTGACACACTGTAACAAACCTCCTCCTCATGTAATCACCTTACTACTGGGGTGACACACTGTAACAAACCTCCTCCCCATGTAATCATCTTACTACTGGGGTGACACACTGTAACAAACACTTTAGGCGGCTGTCTATTTTGCCTACAGGCAGAACCGGCCCTGGCCTCATCCCCAAGAAGACTGGAGGCTGTAACCTCTGCCAAAGGGGCTTCAACTAAGTCCTGAGCAAGGGTATGAATACTTTTGTCACTGCAATATTTTAGTTTTTAGTTTGTTTTCTAACATTATGTTTTCACTTTACCATTATGGGTTATTGAGGGTAGATTAATGGGGGAAACTTGAACTTTGTTTTTGTTTTGTTTTTTAGCACGAGGAGCAACGTAATAAAATGTGATAAAAAGAGAAAGGGTCTGAAAACTTTCGGAATGCTCTGTATACGGCAATGTATCACTGCGTGATCAGCAAGGCTATGTGAAAACCCCATTGGGGAGGATAATGGCATGTCAATGGTTGTCATCCAGCTTTCCAATTACATATTACTACGGCTGTTCGGCCAGAAGAGGACGACTTGAGGAGCCGTCATTACGGGAGATGTTATTTTTGGGAGCCTTCTCCTTGCTCTGCATTACACAGCCCAGCATTGTATGTGTCGCTGCCTGACAAATGTTTTCCATCTCACCCCCCGGAGCAGTGTGAAGATGTCTGCCATGTACTCTATGTACTCGCTGCTATTTGGCTTGATGGCAAATAGAAAGTTACAGAATTGAAGTCTCTGTACACAACGCACAAATCTCTTCTGGCTTAAAGGGGATCCTGCAGGTTCAGAATTTACAGTTTATTGAAAGTGATTGTCTTTGAGCTATCGCCAAACAGTAGATGATGCAGCCATTGATATGAAGGATCCACTTGACACATAGACGGTTCGGATCGGCCAGAACAGGAGCAGCTGGTCAACCATTGACAACCTCGTCTCTGCCCTGGATATCTTGGGTGATGGGCGATTGGTGTTACAGGGGTACTCCGGTGGAATTTTTGTATTTATTTTTTTTTTAAATCAACTGGTACCAGAAAGTTAAACAGGTTTGTAAACGACTTCTATTAAAAAATCTTTACCCTTCCAGTACTTATTAGCAGCTGTATGCTACAGAGGAAATTCTTTTCTTTTTGAATTTCTTTTTTGTCTTGTCCACAGTGCTCTCCGCTGACACCTAATGCCCGTATCAGGAACTGTCCAGAGCAGGAGTAAATCCCCATAGCAAACCTATCCTGCTCTGGACAGTTCCTGACATGGACAGAGGTGTCAGCAGAGAGCACTGTGGACAAGACAAAAAAGAAATTCAAAAAGAAAATAATTTCCTCTGTAGCATACAGCCGCTTAAAAGTACTGGAAGGGTAAAGATTTTTTAATAGAACTAATTTACAAATCTGTTTAGCTTTCTGGCACCAGTTGATTTAAAAAAAAATAAAAAAAATAATGGTTTCCACCGGAGTACCCTTTTAATTAAGGATCTGTTCAGGGTACCCCCCTCTATGATGTCAATAATCTCCAATAGGGTACATGAATGTGATTTGCTTTGGTTTAGATTTTGGAGGACATTTATTATGTCTCGCCAGTGGCGCAAATCCTCCAGAGACTGCAAATGCTCAAAAATCACCAGTTCTGCACAAAAATGGCTGACTTTGCACAGCTTGTACCAAGGGAGAGGGAAGGAAGCAGAGGAGGCTTGGCTTCTTATGGAAGTTTAGGGCTGACGTGAGATGCCGAAATATACACCAGCCAGGAGTGAAGGTGTCTTCTCCAGACTGCAGGTATCTTGGCCCACTCCTCATAAGATACTGATCCAGCTGTTTACGGTGTGAAGGTGTCTTCTCCGGACTGCAGGTATCTTGGCCCACTCCTCATAAGATCCTGCTCCAGCTGTCTCAGGTATAAAGGTGTCTTCTCCAGACTGCAGGTATCTTGGCCCACTCCTCATAAGATACTGCTCCAGCTGTCTACGGTGTGAAGGTGTCTTCTCCAGACTGCAGGTATCTTGGCCCCTCTCCTCATAAGATCCTGCTCCAGCTGTCTCAGGTGTGAAGGTGTCTTCTCCAGACTGCAGGTATCTTGGCCCACTCCTCATAAGATACTGCTCCATATGTCTCAGGTGTGAAGGTGTCTTCTCCAGACTGCAGGTATCTTGGCCCACTCCTCATAACATACTTCTCCAGCTGTCTCAGGTGTGAAGGTGTCTTCTCCAGACTGCAGGTATCTTGGCCCCACTCCTCATAAGATCCTGCTCCAGCTGTCTCAGGTGTGAAGGTGTCTTCTCCAGACTGCAGGTATCTTGGCCCCACTCCTCATAAGATACTGCTCCAGCTGTCTCAGGTATAAAGGTGTCTTCTCCAGACTGCAGGTATCTTGGCCCACTCCTCATAAGATACTGCTCCAGCTGTCTACGGTGTGAAGGTGTCTTCTCCAGACTGCAGGTATCTTGGCCCCTCTCCTCATAAGATCCTGCTCCAGCTGTCTCAGGTGTGAAGGTGTCTTCTCCAGACTGCAGGTATCTTGGCCCACTCCTCATAAGATACTGCTCCATATGTCTCAGGTGTGAAGGTGTCTTCTCCAGACTGCAGGTATCTTGGCCCACTCCTCATAAGATACTTCTCCAGCTGTCTCAGGTGTGAAGGTGTCTTCTCCAGACTGCAGGTATCTTGGCCCCACTCCTCATAAGATACTGCTCCAGCTGTCTCAGGTGTGAAGGTGTCTTCTCCAGACTGCAGGTATCTTCGCCCACTCCTCATAATATACTGCTCCAGATGTCTCAGGTGTGAAGGTGTCTTCTCTAGACTGCAGGTATCTTGCCCCACTCCCCATAAGATACTTCTCCAGCTGTCTCAGGTGTGAAGGTGTCTTCTCCAGACTGCAGGTATCTTGGCCCACTCCTCATAAGATACTGTTCCAGCTGTCTCAGGTGTGAAGGTGTCTTCTCCAGACAGCAGATATCTTGGCCCACTCCTCATAAGATCCTGCTCCAGCTGTCTCAGGTGTGAAGGTGTCTTCTCCAGACTGCAGGTATCTTGGCCCACTCCTCATAAGATCCTGCTCCAGCTGTCTCAGGTGTGAAGGTGTCTTCTCCAGACTGCAGATATCTTGGCCCCACTCCTCATAAGATCCTGCTCCAGCTGTCTCAGGTGTGAAGGTGTCTTCTCCAGACTGCAGGTATCTTGGCCCCACTCCTCATAAGATCCTGCTCCAGCTGTCTCAGGTGTGAAGGTGTCTTCTCCAGACTGAAGATATCTTGGCCCCACTCCTCATAAGATCCTGCTCCAGCTGTCTCAGGTGTCAAGGTGTCTTCTCCAGACTGCAGATATATTGGCCCCACTCCTCATAAGATCCTGCTCCAGCTGTCTCAGGTGTGAAGGTGTCTTCTCCAGACTGCAGGTATCTTCGCCCACTCCTCATAATATACTGCTCCAGATGTCTCAGGTGTGAAGGTGTCTTCTCCAGACTGCAGGTATCTTGGCCCACTCCTCATAAGATACTTCTCCAGCTGTCTCAGGTGTGAAGGTGTCTTCTCCAGACTGCAGGTATCTTGGCCCCACTCCTCATAAGATACTGCTCCAGCTGTCTCAGGTGTGAAGGTGTCTTCTCCAGACTGCAGGTATCTTCGCCCACTCCTCATAATATACTGCTCCAGATGTCTCAGGTGTGAAGGTGTTTTCTCTAGACTGCAGGTATCTTGCCCCACTCCCCATAAGATACTTCTCCAGCTGTCTCAGGTGTGAAGGTGTCTTCTCCAGACTGCAGGTATCTTGGCCCACTCCTCATAAGATACTGTTCCAGCTGTCTCAGGTGTGAAGGTGTCTTCTCCAGACAGCAGATATCTTGGCCCACTCCTCATAAGATCCTGCTCCAGCTGTCTCAGGTGTGAAGGTGTCTTCTCCAGACTGCAGGTATCTTGGCCCACTCCTCATAAGATCCTGCTCCAGCTGTCTCAGGTGTGAAGGTGTCTTCTCCAGACTGCAGATATCTTGGCCCCACTCCTCATAAGATCCTGCTCCAGCTGTCTCAGGTGTGAAGGTGTCTTCTCCAGACTGCAGGTATCTTGGCCCCACTCCTCATAAGATCCTGCTCCAGCTGTCTCAGGTGTGAAGGTGTCTTCTCCAGACTGAAGATATCTTGGCCCCACTCCTCATAAGATCCTGCTCCAGCTGTCTCAGGTGTGAAGGTGTCTTCTCCAGACTGCAGATATATTGGCCCCACTCCTCATAAGATCCTGCTCCAGCTGTCTCAGGTGTCAAGGTGTCTTCTCCAGACTGCAGGTATCTTGGCCCACTTCTCATAAGATCCTGCTCCAGCTGTCTCAGGTGTGAAGGTGTCTTCTTAGACTGCAGGTATCTTGGCCCCACTCCTCATAAGATCCTGCTCCAGCTGTCTCAGGTGTGAAGGTGTCTTCTCCAGACTGCAGGTATCTTGGCCACTCCTCATAAGATTCTGCTCCAGCTGTCTCAGGAGTGAAGGTGTCTTCTCCAGACTGCAGGTATTTTGGCCCACTCCTCATAAGATACTGCTCCAGATGTCTCAGGTGTGAAGGTGTCTTCTCCAGACTGCAGGTATCTTGGCCCACTCCTCATAAGATACTGCTCCAGCTGTCTACGGTGTGAAGGTGTCTTCTCCAGATTGCAGGTATCTTGGCCCACTCCTCATAATATACTGCTCCAGATGTCTCAGGTGTGAAGGTGTCTTCTCCAGACTGCAGGTATCTTGGCCCACTCCTCATAAGATCCTGCTCCAGCTGTCTCAGGTGTGTAGGTGTCTTCTCCAGACTGCAGATATCTTGGCCCACTCCTCATAAGATCCTGCTCCAGCTGTCTCAGGTGTGAAGGTGTCTTCTCCAAACTGCAGGTATCTTGGCCCCACTCCTCATAAAATCCTGCTTCAGCTGTCTCAGGTGTGAAGGTGTCTTCTCCAGACAGCAGATATCTTGGCCCACTCCTCATAAGATCCTGCTCCAGCTGTCTCAGGTGTGAAGGTGTCTTCTCCAGACTGCAGGTATCTTGGCCCACTCCTCATAAGATCCTGCTCCAGCTGTCTCAGGTGTGAAGGTGTCTTCTCCAGACTGCAGATATCTTGGCCCCACTCCTCATAAGATCCTGCTCCAGCTGTCTCAGGTGTGAAGGTGTCTTCTCCAGACTGCAGGTATCTTGGCCCCACTCCTCATAAGATCCTGCTCCAGCTGTCTCAGGTGTGAAGGTGTCTTCTCCAGACTGAAGATATCTTGGCCCCACTCCTCATAAGATCCTGCTCCAGCTGTCTCAGGTGTGAAGGTGTCTTCTCCAGACTGCAGATATATTGGCCCCACTCCTCATAAGATCCTGCTCCAGCTGTCTCAGGTGTGAAGGTGTCTTCTCCAGACTGAAGGTATCTTGGCCCACTCCTCATAAGATCCTGCTCCAGCTGTCTCAGGTGTGAAGGTGTCTTCTTAGACTGCAGGTATCTTGGCCCCACTCCTCATAAGATCCTGCTCCAGCTGTCTCAGGTGTGAAGGTGTCTTCTCCAGACTGCAGGTATCTTGGCCACTCCTCATAAGATCCTGCTCCAGCTGTCTCAGGAGTGAAGGTGTCTTCTCCAGACTGCAGGTATTTTGGCCCACTCCTCATAAGATACTGCTCCAGATGTCTCAGGTGTGAAGGTGTCTTCTCCAGACTGCAGGTATCTTGGCCCCTCTCCTCATAAGATCCTGCTCCAGCTGTCTCAGGTGTGAAGGTGTTTTCTCTAGACTGCAGGTATCTTGCCCCACTCCTCATAAGATACTGCTCCAGCTGTCTACGGTGTGAAGGTGTCTTCTCCAGACTGCAGGTATCTTGGCCCACTCCTCATAATATACTGCTCCAGATGTCTCAGGTGTGAAGGTGTCTTCTCCAGACTGCAGGTATCTTGGCCCACTCCTCATAAGATCCTGCTCCAGCTGTCTCAGGTGTAAAGGTGTCTTCTTAGACTGCAGGGATCTTGGCCCCACTCCTCATAAGATCCTGCTCCAGCTGTCTCAGGTGTGAAGGTGTCTTCTCCAGACTGCAGGTATCTTGGCCACTCCTCATAAGATCCTGCTCCAGCTGTCTCAGGAGTGAAGGTGTCTTCTCCAGACTGCAGGTATTTTGGCCCACTCCTCATAAGATACTGCTCCAGATGTCTCAGGTGTGAAGGTGTCTTCTCCAGACTGCAGGTATCTTGGCCCCTCTCCTCATAAGATCCTGCTCCAGCTGTCTCAGGTGTGAAGGTGTTTTCTCTAGACTGCAGGTATCTTGCCCCACTCCTCATAAGATACTGCTCCAGCTGTCTACGGTGTGAAGGTGTCTTCTCCAGACTGCAGGTATCTTGGCCCACTCCTCATAATATACTGCTCCAGATGTCTCAGGTGTGAAGGTGTCTTCTCCAGACTGCAGGTATCTTGGCCCACTCCTCATAAGATCCTGCTCCAGCTGTCTCAGGTGTGAAGGTGTCTTCTCCAGACTGCAGATATCTTGGCCCACTCCTCATAAGATCCTGCTCCAGCTGTCTCAGGTGTGAAGGTGTCTTCTCCAAACTGCAGGTACCTTGGCCCCACTCCTCATAAGATCCTGCTTCAGCTGTCTCAGGTGTGAAGGTGTCTTCTCCAGACTGCAGATATCTTGGCCCCACTCCTCATAAGATCCTGCTCCAGCTGTCTCAGGTGTGAAGGTGTCTTCTCCAGACTGCAGGTATCTTGGCCCCACTCCTCATAAGATACTGCTCCAGCTGTCTACGGTGTGAAGGTGTCTTCTCCAGACTGCAGGTATCTTGGCCCACTCCTCATAAGATCCTACTCCAGCTGTCTCAGGTGTGAAGGTGTCTTCTCCAGACTGCAGGTATCTTGGCCCACTCCTCATAAGATCCTGCTCCAGCTGTCTCAGGTGTGAAGGTGTCTTCTTAGACTGCAGGTATCTTGGCCCCACTCCTCATAAGATACTGCTCCAGCTGTCTCAGGTGTGAAGGTGTCTTCTCCAGACTGCAGGTATCTTGGCCCACTCCTCATAAGATCCTGCTCCAGCTGTCTCAGGTGTGAAGGTGTCTTCTCCAGACTGCAGGTATCTTGGCCACCCCTCATAAGATCCTGCTACAGCTGTCTCAGGAGTGAAGGTGTCTTCTCCAGACTGCAGGTATCTTGGCCCACTCCTCATAAGATACTGCTCCAGATGTCTCAGGTGTGAAGGTGTCTTCTCCAGACTTCAGGTATTTTGGCCCACTCCTCATAAGATACTGCTCCAGCTGTCTCAGGTGTGAAGGTGTCTTCTCCAGACTGCAGATATCTTGGTCCACTCCTCATAAGATCCAGCTCCAGCTGTCTCAGGTGTGAAGGTATCTTCTCCAGACTGCAGGTATCTTGGCCCAGTCCTCATAAGATCCTGCTCCAGATGTCTCAGGTGTGAAGGTGTCTTCTCCAGACTGCAGGTATCTTGGCCCACTCCTCATAAGGTCCTGCTCCAGCTGTCTTAGGTGTGTAGGTGTCTTCTCCAGACTGCAGGTATCTTTGCCCACTCCTCATAAGATCCTGCTCCAGCTGTCTCAGGTGTGAAGGTGTCTTCTCCAGACTGCAGATATCTTGGCCCCACTCCTCATAAGATACTGCTCCAGCTGTCTCAGGTGTAAAGGTGTCTTCTCCAGACTGCAGGTATCTTGGCCTACTCCTCATAAGATCCTGCACCAGTTGTCTCAGGTGTGAAGGTGTCTTCTCCAGACTGCAGGTATCTTGGCCCACTCCTCATAAGATCCTGCTCCAGCTGTCTCAGGTGTGAAGGTGTCTTCTCCAGACTGCAGGTATCTTGGCCCACTCCTCATAAGATCCTGCTCCAGCTGTCTCAGGTGTGAAGGTGTCTTCTCCAGACTGCAGATATCTTGGCCCCACTCCTCATAAGATCCTGCTCCAGCTGTCTCAGGTGTGAAGGTGTCTTCTCCAGACTGCAGGTATCTTGGCCCCACTCCTCATAAGATCCTGCTCCAGCTGTCTCAGGTGTGAAGGTGTCTTCTCCAGACTGAAGATATCTTGGCCCCACTCCTCATAAGATCCTGCTCCAGCTGTCTCAGGTGTGAAGGTGTCTTCTCCAGACTGCAGATATATTGGCCCCACTCCTCATAAGATCCTGCTCCAGCTGTCTCAGGTGTGAAGGTGTCTTCTCCAGACTGAAGGTATCTTGGCCCACTCCTCATAAGATCCTGCTCCAGCTGTCTCAGGTGTGAAGGTGTCTTCTTAGACTGCAGGTATCTTGGCCCCACTCCTCATAAGATCCTGCTCCAGCTGTCTCAGGTGTGAAGGTGTCTTCTCCAGACTGCAGGTATCTTGGCCACTCCTCATAAGATCCTGCTCCAGCTGTCTCAGGAGTGAAGGTGTCTTCTCCAGACTGCAGGTATTTTGGCCCACTCCTCATAAGATACTGCTCCAGATGTCTCAGGTGTGAAGGTGTCTTCTCCAGACTGCAGGTATCTTGGCCCCTCTCCTCATAAGATCCTGCTCCAGCTGTCTCAGGTGTGAAGGTGTTTTCTCTAGACTGCAGGTATCTTGCCCCACTCCTCATAAGATACTGCTCCAGCTGTCTACGGTGTGAAGGTGTCTTCTCCAGACTGCAGGTATCTTGGCCCACTCCTCATAATATACTGCTCCAGATGTCTCAGGTGTGAAGGTGTCTTCTCCAGACTGCAGGTATCTTGGCCCACTCCTCATAAGATCCTGCTCCAGCTGTCTCAGGTGTAAAGGTGTCTTCTTAGACTGCAGGGATCTTGGCCCCACTCCTCATAAGATCCTGCTCCAGCTGTCTCAGGTGTGAAGGTGTCTTCTCCAGACTGCAGGTATCTTGGCCACTCCTCATAAGATCCTGCTCCAGCTGTCTCAGGAGTGAAGGTGTCTTCTCCAGACTGCAGGTATTTTGGCCCACTCCTCATAAGATACTGCTCCAGATGTCTCAGGTGTGAAGGTGTCTTCTCCAGACTGCAGGTATCTTGGCCCCTCTCCTCATAAGATCCTGCTCCAGCTGTCTCAGGTGTGAAGGTGTTTTCTCTAGACTGCAGGTATCTTGCCCCACTCCTCATAAGATACTGCTCCAGCTGTCTACGGTGTGAAGGTGTCTTCTCCAGACTGCAGGTATCTTGGCCCACTCCTCATAATATACTGCTCCAGATGTCTCAGGTGTGAAGGTGTCTTCTCCAGACTGCAGGTATCTTGGCCCACTCCTCATAAGATCCTGCTCCAGCTGTCTCAGGTGTGAAGGTGTCTTCTCCAGACTGCAGATATCTTGGCCCACTCCTCATAAGATCCTGCTCCAGCTGTCTCAGGTGTGAAGGTGTCTTCTCCAAACTGCAGGTACCTTGGCCCCACTCCTCATAAGATCCTGCTTCAGCTGTCTCAGGTGTGAAGGTGTCTTCTCCAGACTGCAGATATCTTGGCCCCACTCCTCATAAGATCCTGCTCCAGCTGTCTCAGGTGTGAAGGTGTCTTCTCCAGACTGCAGGTATCTTGGCCCCACTCCTCATAAGATACTGCTCCAGCTGTCTCAGGTGTGAAGGTGTCTTCTCCAGACTGCAGGTATCTTGGCCCACTCCTCATAAGATCCTACTCCAGCTGTCTCAGGTGTGAAGGTGTCTTCTCCAGACTGCAGGTATCTTGGCCCACTCCTCATAAGATCCTGCTCCAGCTGTCTCAGGTGTGAAGGTGTCTTCTTAGACTGCAGGTATCTTGGCCCCACTCCTCATAAGATACTGCTCCAGCTGTCTCAGGTGTGAAGGTGTCTTCTCCAGACTGCAGGTATCTTGGCCCACTCCTCATAAGATCCTGCTCCAGCTGTCTCAGGTGTGAAGGTGTCTTCTCCAGACTGCAGGTATCTTGGCCACCCCTCATAAGATCCTGCTACAGCTGTCTCAGGAGTGAAGGTGTCTTCTCCAGACTGCAGGTATCTTGGCCCACTCCTCATAAGATACTGCTCCAGATGTCTCAGGTGTGAAGGTGTCTTCTCCAGACTTCAGGTATTTTGGCCCACTCCTCATAAGATACTGCTCCAGCTGTCTCAGGTGTGAAGGTGTCTTCTCCAGACTGCAGATATCTTGGTCCACTCCTCATAAGATCCAGCTCCAGCTGTCTCAGGTGTGAAGGTATCTTCTCCAGACTGCAGGTATCTTGGCCCAGTCCTCATAAGATCCTGCTCCAGATGTCTCAGGTGTGAAGGTGTCTTCTCCAGACTGCAGGTATCTTGGCCCACTCCTCATAAGGTCCTGCTCCAGCTGTCTTAGGTGTGTAGGTGTCTTCTCCAGACTGCAGGTATCTTTGCCCACTCCTCATAAGATCCTGCTCCAGCTGTCTCAGGTGTGAAGGTGTCTTCTCCAGACTGCAGATATCTTGGCCCCACTCCTCATAAGATACTGCTCCAGCTGTCTCAGGTGTAAAGGTGTCTTCTCCAGACTGCAGGTATCTTGGCCTACTCCTCATAAGATCCTGCACCAGTTGTCTCAGGTGTGAAGGTGTCTTCTCCAGACTGCAGGTATCTTGGCCCACTCCTCATAAGATCCTGCTCCAGCTGTCTCAGGTGTGAAGGTGTCTTCTTAGACTGCAGGTATCTTGGCCCCACTCCTCATAAGATCCTGCTCCAGCTGTCTCAGGTGTGAAGGTGTCTTCTCCAGACTGCAGGTATCTTGGCCACTCCTCATAAGATCCTGCTCCAGCTGTCTCAGGTGTGAAGGTGTCTTCTCCAGACTCCAGGTATCTTGGCCCACTCCTCACAAGATACTGCTCCAGATGTCTCAGGTGTGAAGGTGTCTTCTCCAGACTGCAGGTATCTTGGCCCACTCCTCATAAGATACTGCTCCAGATGTCTCAGGTGTGAAGGTGTCTTCTCCAGACTGAAGGTATCTTGGCCCACTCCTCATAAGATACTGCTCCAGCTGTCTCAGGTGTGAAGGTGTCTTCTCTAGACTGAAGGTATCTTGGCCCACTCCTCATAAGATCCTACTCAGCTGTCTCAGGTGTGAAGGTGTCTTCTCTAGACTGAAGGTATCTTGGCCCACTCCTCATAAGATACTGATCCAGCTGTCTCAGGTGTGAAGGTGTCTTCTCCAGACTGCAGGTATCTTGGCCCACTCCTCATAAGATCCTGCTCCAGATGTCTCAGGTGTGAAGGTGTCTTCTCCAGACTGCAGGCTTATGCTCTTTCCACAGATGTTCAATAGGATTCAGATCAGGGATCATAGAAGTCACTTCAGAATAGTCCAATGTTTTGCTCTTAGCCATTCATGGTAGTTTTTAGCTCTGTGTTTTGGGTTATTATCCTCTTGTAGGACCCATGACCTGTTACTGAGACCAAGCTTTCTGACACAGTGCAGAACATTTCTCTCCTCTTAAAGGGGTATTCCAGGGAAAAACTTTTTTTAAATATATATATCAACTCGCTTCAGAAAGTTAAACAGATTTGTAAATTACTTCTATTAAAATATCTTAATCCTTTCAGTACTTATGAGCTTCTGAAGTTAAGGTTGTTCTTTTCTGCCTAAATCCTCTCTGATGACACGTCTCTCGGGAAACGCCCAGTTTAGAAGCAAATCCCCATAGCAAACCTCTACTAAACTGGGCGTTTCTCAAGACACGTGTCATCAGAGAGGTTTTAGGCAGAAAAGAACAACCTTAGCTTCAGAAGCTCATAAGTACTGAAAGGATTAAGATTTTTTAATAGAAGTAATTTACAAATCTGTTTAACTTTCTGGGGCCAGTTGATATATATAAAAAAGTTTTTCCTGGAATACCCCTTTAAGACACCCTGTGCCAGATGCAGCAAAGCCCCAAAACAGAACCGGTCATGTCTCTCTTTGAAGCAACTCTTTGCCGAGGCTTATAGAAAATGTGCCAAGCTAGGAAGAACCCACTTTAAGATCCATATGCCCTACAGAACTATATGAGACCAGACTGGACCACCACCTATGGTCAACACCAGCGACCAGATACTGAATTTACCACCGACAGCACCTACTACCAAGCACCACAAACCATTGAATCCTAGAACCTTTGTTTTCTAGTTTCTCCAAATCTGCAGTACAGGAACCAGTCTCACTAGAACAGGAAACAATCTCGGTAATAAGATTATATTAAAGAGGTACTCCACTGCCCCAGTGTTTGGAACATTTTGTTCAGAATGCTGGGTGCGGGCTTCGGGAGTTGTGACATCATGGCCATGCCCCTCGTGACGTCACGCCATGCCCTCTCAATGCAAGTCTAAGGGAGGGGGCGGGGCAGCTGCCACGCCCCCTCCCATAGACTTGCATTGAAGGGGCATGGCATTACCACACGACCCCAGCAATCGGAACAAAATATTCGGGCAAAGGGAGATTTTGCTGACGATGCAATTCCTTATGACTTTCCTCTGGGAATACTGAAGAAGATGGAGAACGGCATGGAGAGGATTCTGCAGACACAGGCAGCGGCGTTGACGTCAGAGCGGCCGCGCTATTTTCTAAATCAGTATTCCCTGTACGCTTCACAAAAATGAACAGAAAGACATTTCTCCGAGCGATAATTATTCCTCAATCAGCGATCTTCGGTGTACGAGTGATCAGCGCTGCGCTGTGTTTATTTATTCTACAATTCTACAGACCCCTCTATTATGTGTCGTGATTGGCGGTGCTTTTTTTTTTTTTCGCACACAGGAACAAAGTGTTGGAACATGATGAGGAAAAGTTAATAACATTCACTTTCTGAGAGGAAACAGCAGGGGCATCCTGGATTTCTCCATAGATCAGCAATACTTCATTCCAACAGCAACAGTGCAACAACAACAACATCAGCTGCAGCAGCGGAGTCAGCGGCGACTCGCTGGTCATCTGAGGCCGGAGAACATCAAACGCAGATATTCAATGCATTCAATTGTATGGCAATTACTCTAGAACTAAATACAACCCCACTTACAATCAGTTCTTAGATTGTATATGTGTCCTCTTCTTAAAGGGGTACTCCGGTGGAAAACATTTATTTATTTTTTTTTTAATCAACTGGTGCCAGAAAGTTAAACAGATTTGTAAATGACTTATATTAAAAAAAATCTTTACCCTTCCAGTACTTTTTAGCAGCTGTAGGTTACAGAGGAAATTCTTTTCTTTTTGAATTTCTTTTTTGTCTCGTCAACTTGCTCTCTGCTGACACCTCTGTCAGTGTCAGGAACTGTCCAGAGCAGCATAATTTCGCAATGGGGATTTTCTCCTGCTCTGGACAGTTCCTGATATGGCCATCAGGTGTCAGCAGAGAGCACTGGGGACAAGACAAAAAAGAAATTCAAAAAGAAAATAATTTGTCTCAGTAGCATACAGCTCTGTAGCATACAGCTGCTAAAAAGTACTGGAAGGGTAAATATTTTTTAATAGAAGTCATTTACAAATCTGTTTAACTTTCTGGCACCAGTTGATAAAAAAAAAAAAAAATTCGCCGCAGCGCAAATTCCTAGCGGGAAACTCACCGTAACCCGCCAGTGTGAATGTACCCTAAAAACACTACACTACACTACACTACCACCTAATAAAGGGTAAAACACTACATAAACACCCCCTTACACTGTCCCCCCCCCAATAAAAATAAAAAACGTATTGTACAGCAGTGTTTCCAAAACGGAGCCTCCAGCTGTTGCAAAACAACAACTCCCAGCATTTCCGGACAGCCACTGATTGTCCAGGCATGCTGGGAGTTTAGCAACAGCTGGAGGCACCCTGTTTGGGAATCACTGGCGTAGAATACCCCTATGTCCACCCCTGTGCAATCCCTAATTTAGTCCTCAAATGCGCATGGAGCTCTCTCACTTTGGAGCCCTGTCGTATTTCAAGGAAACAGTTTAGGGCCACATATGGGGTATCTCCGTACTCGGGAGAAATTGCACTACAAATTTTGGGGGGCTTTTTCTCCTTTTACCCCTTATGAAAAGGAAAAGTTGGGGTCTACACCAGCCTGTTAGTGTAAAAAAAAAAAAATTTGGTGTGTTGCCCTTTAATTTTTATTTTCACAAGAGGTAAAAGGAAAAAAAGACCCCCAAAATTTGTAACGCAATTTCTGCTGAGTACGGACATAACCCATATGTGGGTGTAAAATGCTCTGCGGACGCACAACAAGGCTCAGGAGTGAGAGCGCACCATGTACATTTGAGGCCGAAATTGGTGATTTGCACAGGGGTGGCTGATTTTACAGCGGTTCTGACATAAACCCAAAAAAATAAATACCCACATGTGACCCCATTTTGGAAACTACACCCCTCACGAAATGTAACAAGGGGTACAGTGAGCATTTACGCCCCACAGGGGTCTGACAGATTTTTGGAACAGTGGTCTGTGAAAATGAAAAATTAAATTTTTTAGTTTGCACAGCCCACTGTTCCAAAGATCTGTCAAACGCCAGTGGGGTGTAAATGCTCACTGCACCCCTTATTACATTCCGTGAGGGGTGTAGTTTCCAAAATGGGGTCACATGTGGGGGGGGGGGTCCACTGTTCTGGCACCACGGGGGGCTTTGTAAATGCACATGGCCCCCGACTTCCATTCCAAACAAATTATCTCTCTAAAAGCTCAATGGTGCTCCTTCTCTTCTGAGCATTGTAGTTCGCATCAGTGCACTTGACGTCCACATATGGGGTATTTCCATACTCAGAAGAAATGGGGTTACAAATTTTGGGGGGCATTTTCTCCTATTACCCTTTGTAAAAAAGTAAAATTTGGGGAAAAACCAGCATTTTAGTGGAAAAATATTTTATTTTCATTTACACATCTGGCTTTAACAAAAAGTTGTCAAACACCTGCGGGGTGTTAAGGCTCACCGTACCCCTTGTTACGTTCCTTGAGGGGTGTCGTTTCCATAATAGTGTGCGATGTGGGGTTTTTTGCTTTCCTGGCACCATAGGGGCTTCCTAAATGGGACATGCCCCCCAAAAACCATTTCAGAAAAACTCACTCTCCTAAATCCCATTGTTGCTCCTTCGCTTCTGAGCCCTCTAGTGCACCCGCCGAACACTTGACATACACATATGAGGTATTTTCTTACTCGAGAGAAATTGGCTTACAAATTTTGAGAGGATTTTTTTCCTTTTACCCCTTGTAAAAATTCATAAACTGGGTCTACAAGAACATGCCAGTGTAAAAAATGAAGATTTTGAGTTTTCTCCTTCACTTTGCTGCTATTCCTGTGAAACACCTAAAGGGTTAACACACTTACTGATTGTCATTTTGAATACTTTGAGGGGTGCAGTTTTTATAATGTGGTCATTTATCGGGTATTTCTAACCAGAAGACCCTTCAAATCCACTTCAAACCTGAACTGGTCCCTGAAAAATTCCGATTTAGAAAATTTTGCGAAAAATTGGAAAATTGCTGCTGAACTTTGAAGCCCCCTGATGTCTTCCAAAAGTAAAAACTCGTCAATTTTATGATGCCAACATAAAGTAGATATATTGTATATGTGAATCAATACATAATTTATTTGGAATATCCATATTCCTTATAAGTAGAGAGCTTCAAAGTTAGAAAAATGCAAAATTTTCAAATTTTTCATGAAATTTTCACATTTTTCACCTAGAAAGGATGCAAGTATCGGAGAAAATTTACCACTAACATAAAGTAGAATATGTCACGAAAAAACAATCTCGGAATCAAATTTATAAGTAAAAGCATTCCAGAGTTATTAATGCTTAAAGTGACAGTGGTCAGATTTGCAAAAAATGCTCCCGTCCTTAGGGTCATAATGGGCTCCGTCCCCAAGGGGTTAAAGAGAATCTGTCATGATTGTGTTAAATGTTATAATCCTCCCAGTTCACTGCCCCCATCATGATAAACCACCCCCTGCCTTTATTTTTATATATTTTTTTGTTTTCTACCTTGATATTGCGTTTTTTTCTGCTCAGTCTCAGTCAGATTCACAGACTGGGAAGGGGCGTTACCCTTCAGGCGTGACATCATCTGAAGCCATACAGGGGAGAACTTCCTACCTCACTCTGCTACACACAGCCCAGAGCAGGTCAGTGTGAGTTGAGTTATGATTGGATAAGGCTGCACACACACCTCTCAGCATTTCTTCATTTTGGACTCCTGCCAGGCTAGCAGGAGTCCAAAGTCTGTGCAAATGATGGGGCAAAATGTGCTATGGACAAGTAGGGAGACACCTAGTGGCAGCTTTTTTAAACACTAAAAAAACAGAGAAAACGTAATAATTTTTTAAAACAAAGTACGTTAGAAAGATTTTTTGCAATAGCAAAATTTAGTTTTAATGAGCGTGCCCATTTAAAAGGGAACTCCTGTAAAAGACAAGTGAAAAACAAATGCTTTTAAATCAACTGGTACCAGAAAGTTATACAGATTTGTAAATTACTACTATTAAAAAATATTAATCCTCCACTACTTATCAGCTGCTGTATACTCCAGAGGAAGCTGTGTAGTTTTTTCTTGTATGACCACAGTGCTCTCTGCTGCCACCTTTGTTCGTGTCAGAAACTCTGGACAGTTCCTGACCTGGACAGAGGTGGCAGCAGAGAGCACTGTGGTCAGATTGGAAAGAACTACACAACTTCCTCTAGAGCATACAGCAGCTGATAAGTACTGGAGGACTAAGATTTTTATATAGAAATAATTTACAAATGTGAATTTGAGTAGAATACAGACATAGCGCACATCTACAATCTTGTATAATGATCTGGTTGCTTCTCAGCACAATATCAAAAACTAACAGGTTGTTAGTATACATTTTTGATCAAAAAGTACAAGCCCACTCGCCACGTCAAGGCCACCTATTCAGAGTGGGTCCCTAACGTCCCTAGCATAAAATGGCGTAGCACCGGGCGGCGACCACCACCGCCGCGACACAGATGCCCACGGGGGGGGGGGGGGGAGCGACCCACTGGCAGAACGGCCCCAATGCCTCTCAAACCAGTCTATGGGCCGCACCCGCCCGCAGACACAGCGCCACGGCAGCAACGGACGCCGCCCCGCACCACACCAGTGTGAACAAGGTGTAAAGGCTCACTTACCTTGCTCTCCCAGTCAGACTGGGAGGCTGCTAGGAGTGAAATGGCCCTAGTGTGGCTAATTACCACCTATATAGGTTTGGGCTGAGGGGGTGGGGAAGAGTGCAGCACATGTTCCAAAAAAAAAAAAAAAGAAAGGATAGAAATCACAATATGAATTCGAGTAGAATACAGACATAGCGCACATCTACAATCTTGTATAATGATCTGATTGCTTCTCAGCACAATATCAAAAACTAACAGGTTGTTGGCCCATAGACTGGTTGGAGTGGCATTGGGGCCGCTCTGCCAGTGGGTCGCTCCCCCCCCTGTGGGCATCTGTGTCGCGGCGGTGGTGGTCGAATTCATATTGTGATTTCTATCTTTTTTTTTTTTTTTTTACATGTGCTGCACTCTTCCCCACCCCCTCAGCCCAAACCTATATAGGTGGTAATTAGCCACACTAGAGCCATTTCACTCCTAGCAGCCTCCCAGTCTGACTGGGAGAGCAAGGTAAGTGAGCTATTACACCTTGTTCACACTGGTGTGGTGCGGGGCGGCGTCCGTTGCTGCCGTGGCGCTGTGTCTGCGTGCGGGTGCGGCCCATAGACTGGTTGGAGTGGCATTGGGGCCGCTCTGCCAGTGGGTCGCTCCCCCCCGTGGGCATTTGTGTCGCGGCGGTGGTGGTCGCCGCCCGGTGCTACGCCATTTTATGCCAGGGACGTTAGGGACCCACTCTGAATAGGTGGCCTTGACGTGGCGAGTGGGCTTGTACTTTTTGATCAAAAATGTATACTAACAACCTGTTAGTTTTTGATATTGTGCTGAGAAGCAATCAGATCATTATACAAGATTGTAGATGTGCGCTATGTCTGTATTCTACTCAAATTCATAATTTACAAATGTGTTTAACTTTCTGGCTCCAGTTGATTTGATAAACATTTGTTTTCTAACGGAGTACCCCTTTAAAACTGCATATTGCAGCTTCTGTAAACCTTAGACCAGAGGATTGCTCTGCAATCTATTACCTATATCTGTGTTGTAATATGTAGACTTTTCTTTACTCGGGCAACTCTGGTTTGTGACACTATTCCCATAGAAACTTACAAAGGAAAACTTTTCAATCCGTGATAGCCATCTAGCACCAACTCTGACTATAGGTCACTGAAAAAATTGGTGTATTGCAGAGAGCCCTTTGTTCAGCCTTGTCACTCTCTCTGGCAAAGAAGGGAAACTTCTTGGAGATGAAGAACATGATCACTTTATCCTCACAGTGTTGATAAGAAAAGGAACAGTGGCTTGATGTGTATGTATGCCTAGCAAGTGCCGAGCTAGGAGATACTATTCTGGCAAAGACCAAGCCTAAACTACCGACTAACATGGTTTGGGTCCACACCTTCTCCTGGGAGAGGCAGGCTGGACTAGGGACTTCTCCCATAACCATTGGCTTGGGAAGATCACATGACCAAGGCATCATTCATCTGATACAAAAAGACAAATGTTAACCCTTACATTCCTGTTTCACCTCAGTGTATACAATCGCACATAAACACCTTTGCAAATAAATCGACAGTGCCCCACATACATTTATACAGAATGTAAGAAATTTTCCTTTTAGCCACAAGACAACTTCTTAAGGACAGGAGCTGGGGCATTGGAACTGGGAAACCCTAACAACCACTGGTGAAAATGTTCCCATGTGTTTCAAAAGCAGTGACTAAGAGGCTTCAACCCTGATGTGTAATACAATCATATGAGGCTCCCCAATACAGGGCATATACAAAACCACAGTATTGTGAAATCAATTCCAGCATAATTCTTAACCTCATAGTTAGAATATTGCTAACATTTTTTAGAAATTTCATCAGAAAATTGACTTCTAGAAGGCATGGGTAGCTAGCTTGGGAGTGAGTACAAACAATTCAACAGACAACAACCCAATAAACTACAGGTGGCAGATAACACGGTCGTCTTATCGAAAGCGTCTGAATACCCCTGGTTTGGTAGAAGATGGTTTCGCCATGGGAAACTGTCTTTTTTTTGTTCTTGCAGCAGCGTGCATCGAGTCCGCAAGACCAAGAACTGCTGCTTGGTGATTCTCCAATCTGGCTCATACAAAGAGGTTCAGCTTAGGTCCTATATGGAAAAGAGTTATTGACATGAACTGAACCACTTTACCATGTGATACTTGGAAGCCAGGACGCTGTTTGTTGGGAATTTTTTGAGAGTTGTCTCAGTGTTTTGGATGTAGGCACAGGAGATGGCATACCCCTATTCTGTTGAATAATAACAGTGATCCAGCGATGAATGGAGCTTCTACCTGACATCTATTCACTGAAAAACTAAAATCATGTCTTTCTTGCAACCATGAGCAAGAAAATAAGGTAATAAAAAGCAACCAAGAGTTGACAAGTATAAAGCATGGCAATGAGGAGAATGCAAAAGATAGGGTAGCGCTACTGTATACAGGTGTGAATAAAAATCAAGGACATCGAAAAACCAGCAAGTTCACAGGACTAACTTTTATTGAAAAATAAGTCAGAAGAAAAGGGGGGACAACGCGTTTCAGCGCACACTCGCGCCTTCCTCAGGTTCACAAATGTCACGATTCGGCTGGCTGGAGGTGGATCCTCTGTGCCAGAGAGGGATTGGCGTGGGGATGATAAGAAGAAGAGAAGTTTAATTTGATCTTGAGCTGTTTACAGAGGGCCCTCCAGAATTTAGACACGAATTGGACGCCTCTATCCGAGACGATATGCGTGGGCAAACCGTGAAGGCGAAAAATGTGTATAAAAAATTGCTTTGCCAACTGAGGCGCTGAAGGAAGGCCAGGAAGAGGAATAAAATGTGCCATCTTGGAAAATCGATCAACGACCACCCAAACAACTGTGTTGCCACGGGATGAGGGCAAGTCCGTAATCAAGTCCATACCAATCTGTGACCAAGGCTGTTCAGGAACAGGCAGAGGATGAAGGAGACCAGCAGGCTTCTGGCGAGGAGTCTTATCCCGGGCACAGACAGTACAGGCCCGCACGAAATCAACAACATCAGTCTCCAGAGTCGGCCACCAATAAAATCGAGAGATGAGTTGAAAGGATTTTTTGATGCCCGCATGGCCTGCGAGGTGGGAGGAGTGTCCCCATTTGAGAATCCCGAGACGCTGGCGTGGAGAAACGAAGGTCTTCCCTGGAGGAGTTTGCCTGATGGAAGCTGGAGAAGTGGAGATCAGACAGTCCGGAGGAATGATGTGTTGCGGAGAGGCCTCTACTTCAGAGGCATCAGAGGAACGAGAGAGGGCATTGGCCCTAATGTTCTTGTCAGCAGGGCGAAAATGGATTTCAAAGTTAAAACGGGCAAAGAACAACGACCACCTAGCCTGGCGAGGGTTCAGTCGTTGGGCAGACTGGAGATAGGAGAGATTCTTGTGATCAGTGTATATAATAACTGGATATTTTGATTACTCCAGCAGGTGCCTCCATTCCTCAAGCGCCAATTTAATGGCCAGTAGTTCTCGATCACCAATGGAGTAGTTTTTCTCCGCCGGAGAGAAGGTCCTAGAAAAAAACCCACAAGTAACAGCATGCCCGGAAGAATTTTTTTGTAGAAGAACTGCTCCAGCTCCCACTGAGGAGGCATCTACCTCCAATAGAAAGGGTTTAGATGGGTCAGGTCTGAAAAGCACGGGAGCAGAAGAAAAGGCAGACTTGAGATGCTTAAATGCGTCTTCCGCTTGGGGAGACCAGGACTTAGGATTGGCATTTTTCTTGGTTAAAGCCACGATAGGGACCACAATAGTGGAGAAGTGTGGAATGAATTGTCTGTAATAATTGGCGAACCCCAAAAAACTTTGGAAAGCACGGAGTCCGGAGGGGCGTGGCCAATCTAACACGGCAGATAGTTTATCTGGGTCCATTTGTAGTCCTTGGCCAGAGACCAAGTATCCTAGGAAAGGAAGAGATTGACATTCAAAGAGACATTTTTCCATTTTGGCATAAAGTTGATTGTCCCGAAGTCTCTGAAGAACCATGCGGACATGCTGGCGGTGTTCTTCTAAGTTGGCAGAAAAAATCTGAATATCGTCCAGGTAAACCACAACACAGGTATATAGGAGATTACGAAAAATTTCATTAACAAAGTCTTGGAAGACGGCAGGGGCGTTGCACAGGCCAAAGGGCATGACCAGATACTCAAAGTGTCCATCTCTGGTGTTAAATGCAGTCTTCCATTCGTCCCCCTCCCTGATGCGGATGAGATTGTAAGCACCTCTTAAGTCCAGTTTGGTAAAAATGTGGGCGCCTTGTAGGCGATCAAAGAGTTACGAGATAAGAGGTAAGGGGTAGCGTTTTTTTACCGTGATTTTATTAAGTCCGCGGTAATCAATGCAAGGGCGTAGGGAGCCATCTTTTTTGGACACAAAAAAAAAATCCAGCTCCGGCAGGAGAGGAGGACTTGCGGATAAACCCCTTTTTTAAATTCTCCTGGATGTACTCCGACATGGCTTGAGTTTCTGGAGCAGACAGAGGATAGATTCTGCCCCGGGGTGGAGTAGTACCCGGGAGGAGGTCAATAGGACAGTCATAAGGCCTGTGAGGAGGCAAAGTCTCTGCTTGTTTTTTGCAAAAAACATCGGCATAGTCCAGATAGGCCTTAGGAAGACCAGATACCGGGGGAACCACAGGGTCACGACTGTGAGTAGTGGGAACCGGTTTAAGACAGTCCTTGTGACAAGAAGTACCCCAGTTCTTGATTTCTCCTGTGGACCAATCAAGGGTTTGGGAATGGCGTTGAAGCCACGGTAATCCAGGAAGAAGTTCTGAAGTGCAGTTAGAGAGGACCAAAAATTCTATTTTTTCGTGATGGGGTCCGATGCATATTAGGAGAGGTTCCGTGCGGTAACGCACGGTACAGTCCAATCTTTCATAGTTAACAGAATTGATGTAGAGGGGTCTGGCGAGACTGGTCACCGGGATGTTGAACCTTTTGATGAGAGAGGCCAAAATAAAATTTCCTGCAGATCCGGAATCCAAGAAGGCCATAGCAGAGAAGGAGAAGGTAGAAGAAGATATCCGCACAGGCACAGTAAGGCGTGGAGAAGCAGAGTTCACATCAAGAGCTATCTCACCTTTGTGCGGAGTCAGCGTACGTCTTTCCAGGCGGGGAAGACGGATAGGACAATCCTTCAAGAAATGTTCGGTACCGGCACAGTACAGTCAAAGATTCTTCATGCGGCATTGTGTCCTCTCTTGAGGTGTCAAGCGAGACCAGGTCAACTTGCATAGCCTCCACGGCGGGAGGCACAGGAACGGATTGCAGAGGACCAGAGGAGAGAGGAGCCGGGGAGAGAAACCGCCTCGTGCGAACAGTCCATATCCTGGCGGAGCTCCTGACGCCTTTCGGAAAAACGCATGTCAATGCGGGTGGCAAGATGAATAAGTTCATGCAGGTTAGCAGGAATTTATCGTGCGGCCAGCACATCTTTAATGTTACTGGATAGGCCTTTTTTAAAGGTCGCGCAGAGGGCCTCGTTATTCCAGGATAATTCGGAGGCAAGAGTACGGAATTGGATGGCGTACTCGCCAACAGAAGAATTACCCTGGACCAGATTCAGCAGGGCAGTCTCAGCAGAAGAGGCTCGGGCAGGTTCCTCAAAGACACTTCGAATCTCCGTGAAGAAGGAGTGTACAGAGGCAGTGACAGGGTCATTGCGGTCCCAGAGCGGTGTGGCCCATGACAGAGCTTTCCCAGACAGAAGGCTGACTACGAAAGCCACCTTAGACCTTTCAGTAGGTAACTGGTCCGACATCATCTCCAAGTGCAGGGAACATTGCGAAAGAAAGCCACGGCAAAACTTAGAGTCCCCATCAAATTTATCCGGCAAGGATAATCGAAGGCTGGAAGCGGCCACTCGCTGCGGAGGAGGTGCAGGAGCTGGCGGAGGAGAAGATTGCTGGAGCTGTGGTAATAGCTGCTGTAGCATCACGGTCAGTTGAGACAGCTGGTGGGCCTTGTTGCGCTATCTGTTGCGACTGCTGGGCGACCACCGTGGTGAGGTCGGCGGCAACTGGCAGCGGGACTTCAGCGGGATCCATGGCCAGATCTACTGTCACGATTCGGCTGGCTGGAGGTGGATCCTCTGTGCCAGAGAGGGATTGGCGTGGACCGTGTTGGTGGACCGGTTCTAAGTTGCTACTGGTATTCACCAGAGCCCGCCGCAAAGCGGGATGGTCTTGCAGCGGCGGTAGCAACCAGGTCGTATCCACGAGCAACGGCTCAACCTCTCTGACTGCTGAAGATAAGCGCGGTACAAGGGAGTAGACAAGAGCAAGGTCGGACGTAGCAGAAGGTCAGGGCAGGCAGCAAGGATCGTATTCAGGGGCAATGGCAGGAGGTCTGGAACACAGACTAGGAACACACAAGGGAACGCTTTCACTAGCACAATGGCAACAAGATCCGGCGAGGGAGTGCAGGGGAAGTGAGGTATAAGTAGGGAGTGCACAGGTGATAACACTGATTAGGCCTGCTGCACCAATCAGTGGCGCAGTGGCCCTTTAAATTGCAGAGACCCGGCGCGCGCGCACCCTAAGGAGCGGGGCCGCGCGCGCCGGGACAAGACAGACGGGGAACGGGTCAGGTACGGGAGCCGGGATGCGTATCGCGAGCGGGTGCCTCCCGCGTCGCGAATCGCATCCCGTCTGGGAGTGATATTGCAGCGCACCCGGTCAGCAGGTCTGACCGGGGCGCTGCGAATGAGAGGATGCTGCTAGCGCTCCGGGGAGGAGCGGGGACCCGGAGCGCTCGGCGTAACAACAAAATTATGTTCTGTAGTCCCGGCTGGAGTTCCTGTGTGCTGGCCGACAGCCAGCACACAGGAACTCCAGCCGGGAATACAGAACATAATTTTGTGGACCTGAGGAAGGAGCGAGTGTGCGCCGAAACGCGTTGTCCCCCCCCCTTGCTTCTGACTTCTTTTTCAATAAAAGTTAGTCCTGTGAACTTGCTGGCTTACGATCTCCTTGATTTTTATTCACACCTGCATACAGTAGCGCTCCTAAGAACCCCTATCTTTTGCTTTCTCCTCATTGCCATTCGTTCTCCGTCTCCTCCAGGAACACGGAAAAAAAGGGGTGAGAGCAGCAGACTATTAAATTTTCTCCCTGCACATCCACAACAGACCACATGACACAGGTTACTCTGGGCCCCCTTTGTATCTCTACAAAAGGTCAGTACGACACCTTGGTTGTTGGTGGTGGGTATTTTGCAGTGTCCTTTTTATCTACTGTAAATACTACACTAGGGAGCGCCCCGTCTTTTTCCCATTTTTCTTCTTCGTTCAAGTATAAAGGATGTGCAGATCTAGCCTGATAGGACGACATCCAGGTACCTTCATACCCACTTGACACTTCTCGTCACGACTGTTGGTGGTGATTCACACTGTACTATGTGCATCACCGCTCACCGCATTCACTCTGTGGGTGCTTATCGAAAGTATATGGTGGCCTGGAGGTGAGCAATGATGCTGGGTTAAACTTTTATACAAACTTCTTCACTTCCAATGACGAGAATGATGGGTTATGGTACCTGAAGAAGGAGCCAATGAAGCTTGTAAACGAGTTTTTCTTTATTTTAATAAATGTATAGTTTTATAATTCATCATATCCTGACAGCGCCTATAATTCTCCTTTTTGGCATTATCTGCACTCCACCATTTATGGGAGGTATTCACACAAGGAAGGGCCTCTAGTTTGCTTGGTTTAAAGGAAATCTGTCATCGGTGTCACCTGCCCTAACCTGTTGGTACAGACAGGTAGTGCAGGTGACACTGATGACAATGATACTTACCTGGTCCCATTCCGTGTTGTGGTTCTCTGGCAATCCTCTTCAGAATCTCCGGGCCTGACTTGGAGCCTGGGCGGAGCTTAGTCATCTCACCGCTGCTGTTCTCTGCTGGGTCCCGCTGCTAGCAAACAGCTGTGGTTACATCACTAAACTCCGCCCATGCTACAAGTCGGGCCTGGAGCTGAATATACCAAAGAGGATTGCCAGAGAACCACAGCACAGAACTGGACAAGGTAAGTACCATTGTCTTCAGTGTCACCTGCATTATCTGTCTACACCGTCAGGTTAATGCAGGTGACACTGATGACAGATTTCCTTTGAACTTTTGACAGGAGTCCCTGCTCCTGCATGTACTATCTATAGTATTCTACACTGTGGCCTTGGAAAAGGAGTAGTGAACTGCTAATCAAACTGGAAGAGGCTTCATGTGTAAGTGGCAGACCACATTGACTTACAATGGGCAGCGCTGAGACTTTAGAGATTAAGATAGTATGGCATGCCTCACCTTTCTTGATGTCAAAAGGCATAAAGCCCCCCCATCCACATTGGAAGTGCACAGCATAGAAATTGTGAATCCGGACCTGTATGAAATTGGTTTCCAAGATGGATCATCTGGACAACAGTCTAAGATTAGTAGGCACAATGCCAGGCTTTGGCTGGAGAGATGTAAAGCACGTCTTCACTGGACTTTTGAGCAGATGAAATGTGTTCTCTAAAGAGATGGATCACCTATCACAATCCGGCAATCTTGGTTTGGCATCAGCCTCATAAGGTTTTTTTTTTTCTTCCTCTGGATCAACACAGTACGGACACAATAGGGATACAGGATGAGCATAATGGACTTTGGTCTTTTTTCAACCTTATGAACCATGAAACTATGTCACATCCCCCTTTGTGGTAACAGTTTGGAGATGACTTATTCCTGTTCCATCATGACTATTACCCCAGTTTACTCAGCAAGATCCATACAAACACACGATGATGAGTCTGGTGCAAAGAAACTTGACTGGCTGAACGGAGACCCATACAACACTTTTGGGATGAACTGGAGGAGCCCATAACAAGCCCGATCATTTTCCACAGCATCAGGTCCTGATCTCTAAAATGTGGCACAAATTCCCACAGACCACTCAAAACCTTGGGGAAAGCCTAACGAAAATAAGGGACGATGTTATATATTTTTATATTAATGCCCATGGTTGGGGAATAGGATGTCCATCAAGCTCATTTAGGTGTAAGGGGTCTACATGCTTTTGACCATGGTCTACAAAGGGTTAAGGAGCGGCCTCCTCATTGTTGACGGGTTTGCTGAACTTTTGCATTTCTTGTGATGCATCGTGTTTCCTCTTCTACATTTCTTTGTACACAGAGTGAGATTAAATAAAGTGACTCATGTTCATAGGAATAGCCATTGAAATTCATCTAGTAATAATAGTTTATTTTTTATTTGATGTCATCAGGTTTATTGTGTTATGTGGCAGTGTTATATCTGGAAGCAGGGAAGGTTATAAAACTGAAGTGTAAAAAGTTCTTAAAGGGGTTATCCAGGAAAAAACTTTTTTTTTAATTTTTTGTATATCAACTGGCTCCAGAAAGTGAAGCAGATTTGTAAATTACATCTATTAAAAAATCTCAATCCTTCCAATAATTATCAGCTGCTGAAGTTGAGTTGTTCTTTTCTGTCTGGCAACTGTGCTCTCTGCTGACATCTCTGCTTGTCTCAGGAACTGCACAGAGTAGAAGAGGTTTGCTATGGGGATTTGCTTCTACTCTGGACAGTTCCCGAGACAGATGTCATCAGAGAGCACTTAGACAGAAAAGAACAACTAAACTTCAGCAGCTCATAAGTACTGAAAGGATTAGGATTTTTTAATAGAAGTACCGTATTTTTCGCCGTATAAGACGCACTTTTTCTTCTCCAAAACTGGGGGCAAAAAGTCGGTGCGTCTTATACGGCGAATACACCCCTATCGCGGCGGTCCCTGCAGCCATCAACGGCCGGGACCCGCGGCTAATACAGGACATCACCGATCGCGGTGATGCCCTGTATTAACCCTTCAGACGCGGCGATCAAAGCTGACCGCCGCGTCTGAAGGGAAAGTGACGCTAACCCGGCTGTTTAGTCGGGCTGTTCGGGACCGCCGCGATTTCACCGCCGCGGTCCCTAACAGCCTGACTGAATAGCCGGGTTAGTGCTTATAGGACACCGGGAGGGACCTTACCTGCCTCCTCGGTGTCTTCTCCGTTCAGGGATCCCCTGATTGGCCGGCGCTCTCCTTCCTCGTCATCACGTCGTCGTGTACGTGCGTCGGCGTGCGTAATGACGTGATGGCGGTGACGGAGAGCGAGGATACCCGGCCGGCAGCAGAGACGTTCCGGAGCGACGGGGACACGTGAGTTTTACCTCCTATGCAGTGGTCTTCAATCTGCGGACCTCCAGATGTTGCAAAACTACAACTCCCAGCATGCTCGGACAGCCGTTGGCTGTCCGGGCATGCTGGGAGTTGTAGTTTTGCAACATCTGGAGGTCCGCAGGTTGAAGACCACTATTGGGTTCAAAATCTTTATTTTTTTAGATTTTACACCTATAAATTGGGTGCGTCTTATACGCCGGTGCGTCCTATCGAGCGAAAAATACGGTAATTTACAAATCTGTTTAACTTTCTGGAGCCAGTTGATATATATAAAAAAAGGTTTTTTTCCTGGATAACCCCTTTAAGATAAGATAGCAGCAGCCGTAGATCTAGATGGCTCTTTTCTTTTTGGAACACAAAGCTCTCTGCTGACATCTCTGTCCATTTCAAGAACTGTCTAGAGTAGGAGAAAATCCTGATAGCAAACCTATGAAAGTTCCTAAAATGGTGTCAGCAGAGATCACGGCGCTCGAGATGTCAGCAGGAGAGCACTGTGTTCCAAAAAGAAAATAATTTCCTCTGTAGTATTCAGCAGCTAATAAGTACTGGAAGTATACGATTTTTTTAATAGAAGTAATTTACAAATCTGTTTAACTTTCTGGCACCAGTTGATTAAAAAAAAAAAGTTTTCCACCGGAGTACCCCTTTAAGTAGCCATACTTGTCCTCATCCTATAGCCATGCATTTTCTATGCCTACAAGCCATTCAGGGGTGTTGGAAAGCTAGGTGTGCCCTTGCAGGAGTCACGTTTCTCTGTAGAAGTGACTTCTATGATATACACCAGGCTTCATTGAAGACAGCATGGAATGGCCCCATACCGAGCACATAAATCCGGATCTCATGCTGACGGTACAAATCTTAAAAATACGCTGCCACCAGCTACGTGATGATATTCGCAATAAGCTCCAATTCATCCTAATGCATTTATTTCCCACTTTCAGATTTGTCATTTTAATTTGTGGACACGTTTTCCGCCGAGGAGCCGTATAAGAGGAATAAAAGTGATTATGCTTTAGCGTGGCAGCAAAGTTCAACTTATTTTGGGATCTTTTTAGAGAGGTATTAGGTAGGTCACCTTGGCCATACGCCCAGAATCAAACAGTGGGTGTCTTGTGAAATGTGAAACGACATCTGTGACTACAGTATATTCAAGCCTTGCTTGAGCCAATCCGTCAAGGACTTTGCTGCTTTGAAATCATCTTCTTAAAATAGTCATATGGAAGTCATTAGAGGCTCGGAGCCGCAGCTTCAGTAAAAGGAAGAAACTCTAACAAAAATACCTAGATATAAATATACCGTAAATCCAGCTTGTTAATAAAACATTGTTATGGGGTGACATGGCTACGAGATCGCAGACCGGGAATGGTCCATGTATTATTCATAGAGGAGGATCTTGGCCTCCATCTAGTCATTGTTTCAAGTTCAGTCATAGAAACCATAATGTTGTGCGTTCCTAGATTATACACTGTTGTATGTAATGTTCTGGACATTTTAAAGGGGTACTCCGCTGTTCAGCGTTTGGAACAACCTGTAAGGAACGCTGGAGCCGGTGTGAGGTGGTTTTTTGCGCCCCCGTAGATCCATGCGTCCGCTCCTCCCCCAGCTCTCCGAACATTTCCGAAGCTAGAACTGGGGGAGGGCAGAGCAAGGGGAGAGAGAAGGTTCACGCCCCCTCCCTCATCTCCCCTCCCTGAGCTCGGCTGCTCGGCTGGACGCAGATCTCTACGGCACGCCCCCTCCCTGAGGACATAGATCTCCACGGCAGGTCCCCTCCCTCATCTCCCCTCCCTGAGGACGTAAATCTCCACGGCAGGTCCCCTCCCTCATCTCCCCTCCCTGAGGACGTAAATCTCCACGGCAGGTCCCCTCCCTCATCTCCCCTCCCTGAGGACGTAAATCTCCACGGCAGGTCCCCTCCCTCATCTCCCCTCCCTGAGGACGTAAAGCAGTGCTCCCAATGAGCTCTATGTGTAAAGGGGGACATACTGTACGGGCTAAAGGGGGACATACTGCACGGGCTAAAGGGGAACATTTAGCCCGTGCAGTATGTCCCCCTTTAGCTCCTGCGGTATGTCCCCCTTTAGCCCGTACAGTATGTCCCCTTCAGCCTGTACAGTTTGTCCCCTTTAGCCCGTGCAGTATGTCCCCCTTTAGCTCCTGCGGTATGTCCCCCTTTAGCCCGTACAGTATGTCCCCCTTTACACATAGAGCTCATTGGGAGCACTGCTCTACGTCCTCAGCTCGGGGAGATGAGGGAGGGGACCTGCCGTGGAGATCTATGTCCTCAGGGAGGGGGCGTGCCGTAGAGATCTGGGTCCAGCCGAGCAGCCGAGCTCAGGGAAGGGAGATGAGGGAGGGGGCGTGAACCTTCTCTCTCCCCTTGCTCTGCCCTCCCCGAGCTCTAGCTTCGGAAATGTTCGGAGAGCTGGGGGAGGAGCGAACGCATTGATCTACGGGGGCGCAAAAAACCACCTCACACCGGCGCCAGGAGCTCGTGATGTCATAGCCCCGCCCCCTCATGACATCACGCCCTGCCCCCTCAATGCAAGTCTATGGTAGGGGGCGTGACTTCCGTCACGCCCCCTACCATAGACTTGCATTGAGGGGGCGGGACGTGATGTCATGAGGGGGTGGGGCTATGGCGTCACGAGCTCCCAGCATCGGCTACAGCATTTAGAACAGTTTGTTCCAAATGCTGAGCAGTGGAGTATGCCTTTAAGGGCTTATGCCATGACTTTGGAGCCCCCTGCAGTTCTTTCGATGCCCTCCAGTGCCCATGGTGGTCACACAGTAACTCAGTCCAGGTCACACGTGCTCAGTAGCACAGTCCTGAAACACAGGGGGGCGGCATAACAAGTACAGATATAGTGGTTGGCAACATTGTGGGCCAGACTCTTGTTTATCGTCAGACCCCCTGTCTCCGTACATTGAGCAGCGATGCACTTTGCTACTTCCTTCACATTCACTGGGCAATGCATTCAGTACCATGTGCAATTCTGCTCACCGTACCCACCTGATCTAAGGTGTAACACTGCCGAGGATCAGGATGGTGAATGCGGCATCTGAATGGAACAACGGTATACCAGAACAAGTATGTAAGTTATGGAGTCTTTCCCATAATACTATACATCATCTCCTGCTCACTGACATACTGGCTAATGGCTGTATTGCAGGAATGAATCTATTATCAAGACAGAATTAAAGGTATAAAGGCAAAATAACCTCCCCTACACGCCCCCCCCCCCCCCCCATGTATCCCATAGAGATACATGGAGGGGGTATGTCAGCAACTGCGTCATGCGGGCACAGAACATTCCCTTTTTTTATATACATCAACCGGCTCCGGAAAGTTAAACAGATTTGTAAATTACTTCTATAAAAAAAAATCTTAATCCTTCCAATAGTTATTAGCTTCTTTTCTGTCTAACTGCTCAATGATGATGTCACGTCCCGGGAGATGTGCATGATGGGAGAATATCCCCATAGGAACTGAACAGCTCCCGGGACGTGAGTCATCAGAGAGCAGTTTGACAGAAAACAACAACTCAACTTCAGAAGCTAATAACTATTGGAAGGATTAAGATTTTTTAATAGAAGTAATTTACAAATCTGTTTAACTTTCCGGAGCCAGTTGATGTATAAAAAAAAAAGTATTGGCCTGGAATACCCCTTTAAGACTACAGGGAAACTGTTAACTATAGGTGCTGCAGTGAGGTATGGCAAAGTCTGAGAAAGTTTATTTTACAGATCTCTCCATAGCAGTGCCTGTCTTACATCTGTTTCCTCTCAATGTTTTGGTGACTTGGCAACTGGTAGATTTATTCAGATGATATTATTATGTGGCAGCCACCGAGAGTTAGACAGACTGTGGTACGTGACTAGGGGTGGTTAGATGTATCACTTCATGAAGCCAGGGCACTGTTAACCTGTATGGTCTGAGGATATCACAGCTTCTCCTGGGCCAGGCACGGAATAATAAATACACTGATGCCAGGTTATGGATAACAGTCTTTTAAGAGGCAGGAGGAGTTGTTACAATCCTCATAGTGCAGATTAGAGTAGAGGAGATGCAGAGTAACCCTTGGGAACCCTGTACACTTGCTGTGACTTGTTGTATTTTACACCCACTTGGCTTTACTTGTTGCCGGCTTAGGACTTAATTCTGAGGCCTCCAACGCTGACTAGGGTTCTGATAGTGTCCAATTAACGCTACACCGCCAGGGTATGAACTACCACTGTGGGGCATGTCAACTCACCGGCTCCTGTGCTCACAGCTAGGAATTTCGGACTCCTTCTGGGTGGGGAACACTTGCAGAATGGCGTGGTCCCTTGATTGAAGATTCTCTTTAGGCTTCCCTTGAATCACCTCACACTCCTGCTGACTCCTCTCCACACTGCAGCTCACACTGAGCTCTGCACTCCCCACACACTTGGACTAGACTGAACTAGACACTGTGTAACTCCTCTCCCCTAAACTGTATAAAACTATATATGGCCTAGCTAGGGGGCCTCCAAGTGGACAATCAGGGTCACATGGGTACTCCGCATCATACCTCCTTACAGATATCCTGTACATTTCTTAAAGGTACAGTGCAAAACAATATCAATTAACAGCCAAAGACTATAATGAATATCAAAGCATCACCTGAACAGTAGAGCCTAGTGCACGCACCTGAAGCAACGTTTACCTGACAGGACGCACTCCGGTACTGGGAGACTACTATTACAAGTACTCAGAGCTCGGCCACAGCTCCTGATATAAAACCTGTACGGGCCGCCCTGGCATTGTGTGTTCTTCATACGTCCTATGGGCTGAGACTTCTACTGACTGAAGGACTGAATTGTGCACAGTAAGGCTGGTTTATGGAAAATCTGAAGAAACCAGTGAAGAAGCCAAAACACTTGTAATGTAGAAACCATGTTCTGAAATATTTGTTATGACTCTGAGAAACAACCAGCTGCCCAGACTTCCCAACTGTTAAGAAGGGACATCCGAGGGGGTTCTAGTTTGACCCTTCCCTTTTACATATACGCATCCTCAACCATGACACCTGAATATTACCCCCCAAAAGACCCAGACTATACCTCCTAAACAAATACAGACCAGACCCCCTAAACAAATACAGAGCCCAATCTAGACCTTCTAAACAAATACAGAACAGATCCCCAAACAAATACAGACCCCAGTCTAGACTTCTTTGAAACAAAAAAAAAAGACTAGTGTAAGACAGATATGGAAAAACTAGCTTAACCATAATAGCCCCCCCCCCCCCCTTATGCTTTTTACTCTTACTTTTGCTAAAATAAAGCACTCCAGCTTCTATGAGGATTGATTAGGTCAAGTTAGGGTTCATTCACATTAAGTTTTTGTTCTACGGTTGCCGTCTACCATTCATTGACCACCCATACAAAAACTTACACAACTAGATATGTCCACTTGTGTAAGTTTTTGTACTGGTACGTTTGGTTTTTGTGTTTCAAACTTAACTCCATAGCCGCCTGGGACTCCTGCAGCCGGGGGGAAGTGCTGGAGGCGTCCCTTAGCTCTGCGGTACTACCATGATGGGAGTAGTAGTAGGAGAATGGGCTTCTGCCGGGCAAGCGGGAAGCATTGGGCGCGTTACCTGGCTGGCCGGCTCCCACTAGTAGGAAGTCACATCACTGTAATTTCATATTCCTTGCCAGTAGGCAGTCCCTACTCTGAGTGCAGGTGCAGGGCACTAGTGTTGAGCGGCATAGGTCATATTCAAATCATATTTCATATTTCACAAATATATGGACGAATATTAGTCTTATATGCGCAAAATTTGCATCCCCATAAAATGCGCAATATCGCTCATTGGTCCAGAAGCTAAAAGAAGGGAGGGATCTATATTTGCGATTATTCGCATATGCAAATTTTTGTGCGCACATCAGTCTGACACAGTAAATAGTATAGGAGCCTTGTTTAGAACCCAAGCTGGAAGCAAGGAGGGATGATCACTGTGATGTGTGCTGTGAAAAAAAATTTGAATATTGATAATATTGCGAATATATAGCACTATATTTGCGAATTCGCGAATATGCAATATTCGCAATAAATATTTGCATTGCGAATATTCGCACCCAACACTACAGGGCACCAGAATGATCAGAAAAACCAGATCAGTAACCATCAGGGACAAAGTCAGCAGACACAGGGTTAACTAATGAAAAGCCAAAGTCCAAATAACCAGGAGAGTAAACCAGGGACAGAAAAAAAAAAAGACAAGCGCACAAGCAAGCTTAGTCAGCCAGGCTGAGATCAAAATCAGGAAGAGCAAATAGTACAAAATCACTACAGCAGAGGGATAGTCAGGCAAAAGCAATGGTCAATAGAACAGAATAAACAGACAGAGCATAAACAGAAGTGAAGGGTATGAGCTCCAATCACTAGAAAACTGCAGCAGGCACACAAAACTCCACACTGACTGGTACAGCCAGTAGAGTTGAGCGAACTTACAGTAAATTCGATTCGTCACAAACTTCTCGGCTCGGCAGTTGATGACTTATCCTGCGTAAATTAGTTCAGCCTTCAGGTGCTCCGGTGGGCTGGAAAAGGTGGATACATTCCTAGGAAAGAGTCTCCTAGGACTGTATCCACCTTTTCCAGCCCATCGGAGCACCTGAAAGCTGCATCAACTGCCAAGCCGAGAAGTTTGTGACGAATCGAATTTACTGTAAGTTCGCTCATCTCTAACAGCCAGTGTAAATTAAAAAAACAGAAGGTACACAGAAAAATAAATAACATCTATTTAAATAAAAGTGATTTTAAAAGTGTCATAAAACACAAACCCCCTCCACCCCCCCCCCCCCCCCCCACACACACACACACATGGTATCTTCACAATTGTAATGACTTAGGGTAGGGTCATGCGTAACTGATTCGAAGCGCATTTTACGCTGCGTATCTGCCGATGACTGACCCTAGAGTGAGCCCCCTGTCTGTGCCTGTGTGTCCACTCGTAGCAGCTATCCACGGCTATAAGCACTCACAGGGATACGCGTGACTGTAGTAAACTGCGCATGCACAGTGTACTCACATACATCCTTTAATCACTGTGCTAGACAGAGAGCGGCCGAAATGTCAAAGAGTAAACTGTGCATGCGCGTGCAGTTTACCACAGTTGCACAAATCCCTGTGTGTGCTTGTAGCGTTGGATTGCTGCTACGAGTGGACACATGGGCACAGACAGAGGGCTCACTCTAGGGTCGGTCATCGGTCGATCAGCAGTGTAAAATATGCTGTAGATCTGTTATGTGTGGCCCTACCCTTAAAGGGGTACTCCAACCCTAGACATCTTATCCCCTTTCCAAAGGATAGGGGATAAGATGTCTGAGCGCGGGGGTCCCACAGCTAGGAACCCTACAATCTCTGTGCAACACCCAGTGTTCCTTTAGAACCCTGAGTGCGGGCGGTGGGGGTTGAGATATCCCGGCCATGCCCCTCGTGATATCACGCCACTACCTCTCAATGCAAGCAGCCACGCCCCCTCCCATAGACTTGCATTGAGGGGGCGTGGTGTGATGCCATGAGGCGTGTGGCCGTGTTGTCACAACACCCCGTCACCCGCTCAATGCGTTTGGAACAAAATTGGCTGCGGCCCACCAGACATCCGGTGCACGGAGCCAACTTTGCTCAATGACAGATGACTGGCGATGCAGGGCGGAGGCTTGTGACGTCACGGCCTTGCCCCCTCCAGGCAAGTCTATGGGAAGGGGTGTCAAGCCTCCTCCCATAGACTTGCATTGAGGGGGCGTTGCTGTGACATCACGAGCGGAGCCTGGCTATGACATCACGAGCCTCCGGCGCTCTGGCGCTGCACCCGATGCTCTAAACGAACGCTGAGTACAGCAGGGAGATCAAGGGTGTAGGGGCGGAGTACCCCTTTAAGCAACAAAGTTGCTGGATGATCCTTCTAACAAAAAAAAAAAAAAAAAGATTTGATAGATTGAAGATACTGGAAGAAGATAATGGGGTGATGATGGATACTTCCATCCTGTGTATAGTGGTAGAAAGATGCAGTGGATAATACGGAAAGTCACTGGTTTACTTCCGCCATTGTAATACTGTGTACATGGTGATCATATATCATCATTAGAAGAATGTGCATGTTGTTGTTCGGTGGTTGTCTACAGCATCTGTCCCTGAAATAACAAAGTGTTCTGCATCCCTGCTGGTCACCAGAGACGTGAGCCGGGCAATGTGAGGGGGAGAACCTGCTGGGGTTTGGGGGGATACCCTATCTGTTTGTGTCTTTTGGATTCCTGCACATCTGCACAAACATATAGCCTTGTTACACTAGGGAATGTGAGACAGAAAATATACACAATTCAGTGGGAAAGTTTTCAGACCCGTTCTTTTTTTCACCTATTGTTATATTGAGGCTTTGTACTTAATTTTTTTTAAATAAAAAACATATATTTCTTCCCATTATTCTGCACTCATAATGACAAAGTGAAAACAGAATGTTAGGCATTTTTGTAAATTAATTATAAAGGAAAATTTAAAATTTTGCATAGACATAAGTATTCAGACCCTTTGCTAAGACACTTGATATTTAGCTCAGGCTCCTCCCATTTCTCTTGATCATCTCTGAGATGTTTCTGCACCTTGATCGGAGTCACCGGTGGTAAATTCAGCTGACTGGACAGGGTTTGGGAAGACACAGCCCTGTCTATATAAGGTCTCACCGCTGACAATGTATATCAGAGCAAAAATCAAGCCATGAGGAGGGGAAAAATGCCTGTAGAGCTCAGAGACAGGACTGTGTGGACAGATCTGGATAAGGGTACAAAAATGTCTGCTGCACTGAAAGTTCCCAGAAACACAGTAACCTCCATCATTCTTAAATGGAAGATATTGTTTGAAACAACCAGGATCACCAAACTAAGTTATCATGGAGAAGGGCCTTGGTAAGAGAGGTGACCAAGGGCCCAATCGTCACTCTGACTGAGCTCCAAAGATTCTGTGTGCAGATGGGAGAAACCTCGAGATGTCAATTATCACTTTACCAATATGGTCTTTATGTCAAAGTGGCCCGAAAGAAGTTTCTCCTCAGTAAAAGCCACCTAGAGTTAACAAAAGAGCACATAAAGGACTCCTAGCCTGGGAGAAAAAAGATTCTTGGTCCGGTAGAACCAATTATAAGCTTAATGTATGGAGGAAACCAATCACTGCTCCTCACCTGCTTAATATCATCCCTACAGTGAAGTATGGTGGGGGCAGCATCATGTCTGTAGGAAACCAGGCACTGCCCATCACCTGTCCTATACCATCCCTACAGTGATCATGGTGGGGGCAGCATCATGTCTGGAGGAAACCAGGCACTGCCCATCACCTGTCCAATACCATCCCTACAGTGATCATGGTGGGGGCAGCATCGTGTCTGGAGGAAACCAGGCACCGCCCATTACCTGCCCTATACCATCCCTACAGTGATCATGGTGGGGGCAGCATAATGTCTGGAGGAAACCAGGCACTGCCCATCACCTGTCCAATACCATCCCTACAGTGATCATGGTGGGGGCAGCATCATCTCTGGAGGAAACCAGGCACTGCCCATCACCTGCCCAATACCATCCCTACAGTGATCATGGTGGGGGCAACATAATGTCTGGGGGAAACCAGGCACTGTCCATCACCTGCCCAATACCATCCCTACAATAAAGCATGGTGGGGCAGCATCATGTCTGGAGGAAACAAGGCACTGCCCATCACCTGCCCAACACCATCCCTACAGTTATCATGGTTGGGGCAGCATCATGTATGGAGGAAACCAGGCACTGTCCATCACCTGCCCAATACCATCCCTACAGTGAAGTATGGTGGGGGCAGCATCATGTATGGAGGTAGCCAGGCACTGTCCATCCCCTGCCCAATACCATCCCTACAGTGAACCATGGTGGGGGCAGCATCATGCTATGGAGGTGTTGACACAGAGAGACTAGTCAGGGTTAAGAGCTGAATGAGAAAGCTGAAGTGACAAGATATTCTTAATGTAAACCTGATGCAGAGAGCTCTGGACCTCAGACTTGGCTGAAGCTTCACCTTCCAACAAGATAATGCCCCTAAGCACACTGCAGAGACAACACAGGAGCGGCTTAGGGACAACTCTGTGAATGTTCTTAAGTTGCCATGCCAGAGCCCGGACCCAATGGAAGAACTCTGGAGAGACCTGAAAATTACTTCCACCTATGGTTCCCATCCAACTTGACAGAAAATCCCTTGGAGCATGGTCAGAACTTAGTGATGTCACCGCTGTTCTCTAGCTGCGGGACCCAGCATGCCTCAATGACAAGGCGCATGCTGGGGAACGCCAACTTCCTACTGCCGGCAGCTCACAGTATGTGAGCAAGAAGAAATGTATGAAACAGGGCTTTTTAAAATTGTGAAAAATCTTTTTTATGGGTAGGAGGGGTGTTAGGAGTAGTTAGGGAACATAGCCTAAGTTAGTTTAGAAAATGTGACATTTCACCCTGTTTCCCCATCTAATGATCCCCATCAATCAGTACATGCCCTCACCACCCTCTCTGCAGTTTAGTCAATGGCAGCATGGTGAAATTGCTTCACCACTTGCTAGGCAACATCTTATAATGGAACCATGTAGGAATAGGGGTAAAGTCTTCACAAGGCAAAGGGTCTAAGGGTGACTGCCTCACAATGGAATGACCAGCAAAATAAGAAGAGATACTGTAGCAGGTTCTAAGTTAATTTAATCTTTAAACCACTGGAGGCGCTCATGCGTGGCGGTCAACAAAGCACAACTCTTGGTTCAGTAAACAGTTCAATAGTTCACTAGGAATGGCTGGCAGTTGGGGCTGCGGTCTATTGCCCAATATTGTCCCAATATAGATTGTCATTCTGACAGCGCTCACTGCACAGTCTCTGCACTGAAGACCTAGGAGGAAGGCTCTCCATCCACTCGCCCAGTCACTGCTCTCTCTTCTCTTCTTGGCAATGGCACTCCGGCAGTTTGGTCTTAGCTACAGTCCTCAGTCTCTGTAGTCATGTGGGGTATCCCGGTACCGCATCCTATACGGTACCTATGTATGTGTGGGTCCCCATAGCCAGAGTCCCTAGGACGTAGGGATCCCTGTCATGTAGTTAACCCCTTGTCGCCTCTATTTCTACTAATAGACCAGTGGTCTATGTAAGGTTAATGTAAATATAGTGTTATATCTGTAAATAAATGGTTAATTACCTGTACCATAGCGTTGCGGGACCTGCGTGTCACGTGACTAGGTGAACTCTATGGTATTAAGCTTAAGGACCTTTGGAGGCCCTGTGACGTAAGCAATCCCATTACTCTCTGTAATGGTGAAAGACAGATGTTCTGACCAATCATATTCACCCCGCCCCCTCCCCATGTAAGGGAGCGGCGGCCATGTTTTCTCTCTCTTGTTCCTGGGTTGCTAGGCAAGCAACATCTCTCTCTTGTTCCTGGGCAAGCAAGCAAGCAAGACCTGCGCAGCAACTAACGCAGTGAGTTAGGCCCGAGCCTTGCGGCAACGGCTGAACAATTCTAAATATAGAGTGTATCAATTCCCAGACACTCTGCAGCATCACCGGACCTAACAATACCCCTAAATCCGGACGGATCTGCAAATCTCTTCCCTAAATTCAGAGACTGTATGACTAGCTCAAGGTCCGCAACAACTGTCAGTCACTAAGCAAGATAAGGACTGTTATATGAGACGGTTACTGTGCCTTGGATACTGCAAGTACTTAAGTAAAGTTGTTCAAGTTCAAGTTAAATCTTCTTGTGGACCTTCAGTCATTTCATGCACCTATCGTTACTGGGAAGGGCGGCGATAGGCCGGAACATTGATTCAGCATACCAGCCCTCAGCCTGGCGTCACGAACTATAGAGTTAACATTAACCCCTCATATACCGATACCATACCACCACTACCATACACCCCCCCCAATGGCTACCACACATGTGTGGTAGCTTGGGGGGTGTAGGGTATGGGGAGTGTAGCTGTGCAGGTAATAAAGGGTGTTTGTTAACCCTTGCTATTCGTGTCTCTAGACTATTGCGCTGCTCCATTGGATTTGGAGAATTAGTTGCGGACCAGTAGTCACGCTAGCATTAGCAGGAATTAGTATAAGACTCACAATTTTTGGTTCTGCTGATGTGGTAACCACGAGTGAAACCCGCGACCGCCACTACGCTGGGGTTAGCTACTTGGTTCTTGGGGGGGTTATGAACCCAGGGTCGGATGGTATTAACCCTTAATGTCACGTGATGCCACTGTAGTCTTGGTATCTCCCGGGGTACTACAGGTCCGGGGAACTCCGTCTCCCCACAGGCTAGCAAGGAAAGAATTGACTCCACACTAGGTTGCAATTTAACGGAGGCTTTACTAACTTGAAGATAGGTGGAACAATCTCCACAGCGCTCAACCAAAGTCTCCCAAAGGTTTAACAGACAGTCTCTAGAGGACCACACAGCTTGCAGTGCCTGGACTTGATATTGCATATATGCTTGGTTCTTACGGCCGGACTAGGAGTTTTAGGTCTGCCCTATATTAGGCTTGAGATTAAAGTCACTTACTGAAGTGTCGGTAGATCTCTGCTACTCCGGAGCTTCACCTCCTCTGAACTTGCTCGGACATCCACTCTGTACTCTGAACTCCACACCACTCTTCTCAATTCCTCTCCTCCTCTACTCTCCTACTCTCCTTCACACAGGAAATGCCACCCCTTATAAGGGAAGGCTAAACTAAAGCCCATTGGCCAGGCAGCTGTGGATCATAGAGTTGTCTGTATCCCCTTTAGGATTTACAATAAAGTTACATACAAGTAATAACATAATATAACACCTTACACAAAAGTTTAGTCTAGCCCTCAGTCCTCCACTCTCACATACCCTGACTAAGCATGAGGTTGCTAGGCAACATACTTAAAGCTACAGACACCTAATAACGGATTGCTAAGTTATAACAGTGCAAATACACATTAGAAATGGTTGAGTCCCTGCAGGGGAGCCCCCAGGACACTGGAGGTCTCAATCTGACAGGGCCTAAAATACCTTGACACAATGTACCTGTACTGGAACACCACACTGAGGCCGTAGGTTTTGAGGCCTAGCGTGTCGTTGAAAGTTGCGTTGCACACCGTCATGTTAGTCCGGCTTCCACGAGAGCAGCAACCCAAGAGAGTGATAATTGGACTCAGCACCCTTATATGGGCAGGGGCTGGACTAAAGCTAATTGGTCCATACGGATGTCAATCACCATTACAGAGAATGCTGGGTATCACATGACCCAAGGACCTCCTAAGGTCCTGCAACATACCATAGAGGTTACTAGCTTGGTCACATGACCGAAGGTCCTGGGACGCTGAACAAGGTAAGTACTATACATTCCTATATAGTATGGATAGAATTACTAATATATACATTTATCAACAAACTAGTTAAACTTAAGGAGAGGCGACTAGGGACTGTCCCACCTGAGGAACCCTAACTGAACGTAGTTACTCTGACTTTGGGGACCTCTACACTAGGTACGGTATGCAATACGGTACCGGGATACCACACATGGCCCTCTGCAGCCAGTCAGTCCCTTCTCCTGGGTCATCCAGTGCACCTTATGTGGCTGTGACTTTTTTTGCAGTCTTCGTTCTGGCCTCTGTCAACAAGTCCTTGTGAATGGAAACCTATATGTTTTATTACCCTGAGTCTCCTCCCCTGATATAGTGAAACAAGCACAGTATGTTCCAAATCTGTCACCATTACAGATCTTCCCAGACATGGCCCTGAACCACACAGCCCAGTTGCATGTGTGGTAGGCAGGAGTGAGAGAAATAGTGATGATGAAAAAGATGGTGAGTTGTCATGTTCGTGACGCCAGGAGTATATGATAAGAGTGGTAGTGTCACGTGGTAGGAGCGGGGCAACCCTAAAATTAAATTGTATAGTCCCACAAACCACTACTTCATTGAAGCTGACATCCGTATCAAGGCCTCAGGAAAAAAATACCTCAAAAGCCAGGATTTATGTGTAAAAACTTGTTGTCATTACACGATTTTTGAGGGCATCCAGAAGGAGATCCCTGGTCCGTTGCTTGACTAGGTCAGCCTAGTGCTGAGATGTTGCAGGTTCGGGCAAACTTCCACTGAAGGTGTGAGAGCTGATGAATGGGAAGTTCTGTGACCCGAGGCCAGTGCCTAACTGGACATGTGCTTTAAAGGGGTACTCCACTGGAAAACATTTTTTTTAATCAACTGGTGCCAGAAAGTTAAGCAGATTTGTAAGTTACTTCTATTTAAAAATCTTAACCCAATTTTAACCTTCCAGTACTTATCAGCTGCTGTATGCTCCAGAGGAAGTTCTTTTCATTTTGAATTTCCTTTCTGTCTGACCAAAGGACTCTCTGCTGACACCCCTGTCCATGTCAGGAACTGTCCGATGCAGGATAGGTTTGCTATGGGGATTTGTTTCTACTCTGGACAGTTCCTAAAATGGACAGAGGTGTCAGCAGAGAGCAATGTGGTCAGACAGAAAGGAAATTCAAAAAGAAAAGAACTTCCTCTGGAGCATACAGCAGCTGATAAGTTCTAGAAGGTTAAAATCGGGTTAAGATTTTTAAATAGAAGTAACTTACAAATCTGCTTAACTTTCTGGCACCAGTTGATTTAAATTTTTTTTTTTTTTTACCAGTGGAGTACCCCTTTAACCCCTTACTGCAAATTGACATACATTAACGTCCATTTGCGGCTCCTGAGGTATGACACGCGCTCAGCAGGTGACCCACGGCCAATGCCGGACATCACCGATCTGGCTGATGTCCGGCATCAACCCTTTAGACGTGGCGATCAAACTTGATCGCCGCGTCTAAAACAAAAGTAAACATTGCCGGTTAGCTCAGTGCTGCTGTTCGGGACCGCCAGGGTGAAATTGCGGAATCCCGAACAGCTTGCAGGACGCAAGGAGGATCCCCTGCCTCCTAGCTGTCCGCTCGCCAAATGACTGCTCCGTGTCTGAGATCCAGGCAGGAGCAGTCAAATGGCAGAAACACTGATCAATTCTATGCTAATGGCATAGCACTGATCAGTGTAAGTGATCAGTGTATTGCATGTTATAGCCCCTATGGGGGATATAACATTGCAAAAATAAAGTGTAAAAAAAAAAGTTAATAAATGTGATTTCACCCCCCCCCCCTTTTCCCAATAAAAAATAAATAAATGTGTAAATAAAAATACAAATAAACATATGTGGTATTGCCGATAAAAACTTCAGACCACGGTGCAAAAAAGTAGCCCTCATACCGCCCCTTATACGGAAAAATAAAAAAGTTATAGGGGACAGAAGAAGAAAATTTTCAACGTATTAATTTTGGTGCATTTAGTTATAATTTTTTTTGTTGTAGTAAAATAAAATCAAACCTACATAAATTGGGTATCCTTGCGACCGTATGGACCTACAGAATAAATATAATGTGCAATTTTTACCAAAAACTGTACTGTGTAGAAACGGAAGCTGCTAATAATTACAAAATTGATTTTTTTCTTCAATTTTGCCCCACAAATAATTTTTTTATGCTTTCGCCGTAGATTTTGTGGTGAAATTATTAATGGTTTTACAAAGTAACATTGTTGGCGTAAGGAACAAGCCCTCTATGGATTTTTAAGTGGAAAATTGCAAGTGTTATGATTTTTAGAAGGTGAGGAGGAAAAAACAAAAGTGCAAAAATGAAAAATCACTAAAGAGGGAAGGGGTTAAAGGGGAACTCCGGTGAAAACCTTTTTTCTTTTAAATCAACTGGTGGCAGAAAGTTAAACAGATTTGTAAACTATTTCTATTAAAAAATCTTAATCCTTCCTGTACTTATTAGCTTCTGAATACTACAGAGGAAATTCTTTTCTTTTTGGAAAGAAACACAGTTCTCTCTGCTGACGTTATTATAATAATAATAACACTTTATTTATTGTTGTCCTTAGTGGGATTTGAACCCAAGACCCCAGCGCTGCAAGGCAGCAGTGCTAACCACTGAGCCACCATGCTGCCCTTAGCATACATCTGCTATGCATCTGCTATGCATTTGTTGCTAAAATGGACAGAGACGTCAGAAGAGAGCACTGTGGTCGTGATGTCATCAGTGTTCCAAAAAGAAAGGAATTTCCTCTGTAGCATTCAGCAGCTAATAAGTACTGGAAGGATTAAGAATTTTTAATAGAAGTAATTTACAAATATGTTTAACTTTCTGCCACCAGTTGATTTAAAAGAAAAAAGGTTTTCACAGGAGTACCCCTTTGAGGTCCTCCTTCTGTCCCTGGGGTCTGGGGTAAAGACAGGACAGACCTCAGCTCTAACTGGTTTAAAGGTTGGGCATGTGACAAGTAAATAAAGTTAACCTAGTCCCTACGGACTTATCCTGCCTTTTTCAATGTAATTTTGCTCTCCTCCTTTCACAATTCTCCTCTCATCTAGATAGGTGGCGTGGTAAGACCCTTTCGTGATTTGGTAGGTTCAATGCCCTCAAAGATGACCCTCCTGTCGAAATTGTTATACCTCCTACAAACCATACCAATTGTTCTCCCTACTTCTGACTGGCGTGCTGTGCATGGCCAGTTTGGATCATTTTTGTGGGCTGCAGGACGCCCACACCTCAGTCATGGGGTATTGTTTTGCCTAAAGGAGGTGGGGGTGTAGGCCTTCCGGATTGCTGTTTGTATTATTTGGCTGCTATACACGCTAGGTTGCTGGACTTGTTACATAACTCTGCCTCTAAACTTTTGGTTTGTATTGCACATGCAGTTTTTCCTACTGCATTGGCTGGGCTTCCCTGGATTTGGCCTCCACCCTCCTCCTCCTTATCTTCACTGTTATTTACGTCCTCGTGGACGTTCTCGGTTTTATGTAGATGTGGATTGCAACACTCAACCATGCCTTTCCTATAATGTTGTCCCCGGGTGGTTTTCTGGGTCACAGTGAGCATTCGCCTTTTGCAGTTTGTCCAGGTTCTCTCCTCCACTGATTTGTTGCCTCTCTCCCCTATCTGCCTGGACGCATCATCTCGGGGCCATGGTCCCTTTCTTTATGCTCAGCTCCAGCATTATTATGCTTAGATTAAGTGCACTTTGAAATTACATCGGGAACTGACTACCTTTGAGAAGCCTTGTTTTACGCCTCCTGTACCCCCTCATACTGTAGGTTTCCTTTACCGGATGTTGGTATCCTGTTATACTTCCTCCCTGCCCTCGTTTTGCAGAGCTTGGGAGACAGAGCTTGGTAAAACCTTTACCTCCGCTCAATGGTCAAAATGTTTCCATTTCTCCCATAAGTCGGTCATTGTCAATAAAGCACAAGAGACTAATTATAAGATCTTATCCCGCTGGTACCGTACCCAAGTTCACCTTTACCGTATCCGATGGTCCCGGATGTCTGTTGACAATGTGAGAACTCCATTGGCACTATGTTGCATATCTGGTGGGGTTGCGCCTTATTAGCTCCTTTTTAGTCCACTGTTCTATGTGTTGCCTTTGATCTCTATACCCACCTCTCTGGAAGCTGCCCTACTATTTCAGTTCCCTATGTCTTCTACCTCTTTTTGGAAGTCCCTCCTTTGCCATATGTTACAGGCGGCAAAAACAGTCATCCCCCGCAGGTGGCATTCCACTATAACCATGAATATTGGTAAGTGGTTGGTAGAAATTGCACTTTCCCAAAGCATGGAAGAATTGCTTGCTCTGACCCCAGCAGAGAATGACCGTTACGTAAAAACATGGTTTGACTGGTTGACTTTCCATTCCTCCCCTGGATATCAGGCTCTTCTTTCACCTGTTTCATCTACTTCCCCTTAAAGAGTACCTGTCATCAACAAAAACTTTTAATATGTTGTTCATAATCATTAATGAAGAGATATTGTAATATATTTTCATTAAAAAATATTAATATTCATACCAGTTTTTTCATTTTATACTTTTGGCCACTAGGGGTCACTCTTCTATGCCTGGTCTGCAAGCAGCATCTTATGCTTTTCATAGTAAGTGTACAGCTTTTAGGACTAATGCTGAAAGGGTTCTGGTCCTTCCACCGGAAGTTCAGTATTCTCAGCTCACAGGCTTGTAGCTCACAGTGAGCTGAGAATACTGAACTTCCGGTGGAAGGACCAGAACGCTGTCAGCATTAGTCCTAAAAGCTGTATACTTACTATGAAAAGCATAGGAAGCTACCTGCAGACCAGGCATAGAAATGAGACCCCTAGTGGCCAAAAGTATAAAATGAAAAAACTGGTATAAATATTAATATTTTTTAATGAAGATATATTACAATATCTCTTCATTAATGATTATGAACAACATATTAAAAGTTTTTGTTGATGACAGGTACTCTTTAAAGCTGTTTTTTCCTTTGAGGCTTCAACCACCCAAACAGTGTTCAAAAATAGCAAATGGTGACCCCACTCTGGGACACCACATATGGCATTCGGGCCTGGAAAATTTCTGCTGCCTTGCTGTGCAGCCACAATAGGCCAACCATGTTGTAATGTTACAATGAATAGTCCATTCCTAGGGCTCTCCTTCTGACCCATTAACATTTTGGCTGTTGTTTGGTTGAAGTCATTACCACGTTTCTTCACCTTTGCCTTGAACTGTGATTTCCTATATACATAACCAAATGCTGGTAATATGTGAATATACTTTGAACGTTGCTACTATGCTGACACCTAATGGTGAAACTTGTAAGTGCATGTGAGCGAGGTCCCCGCATTCACCAACATGGCAACAAATACTTCTCATTGTAGAACATACTAGAGAGTGTGGGAGGAGTAAGCGGGAAAAAGATGAAGTGAATAGGACGACATGGGCCGGAATTACCTGGGCTCTTGCCGTGCTGGAGAACGCCCTCTGGACACTTTAGCATTTTTACTATAATTTCTTATCATTTAGATCATGAAAAGGATATCTCAGCACTGGAAAGGTTATAGATATAAAAAAGGTATGTCCAGAACCATGCTGGATAGCCCTATCTAGCCATGGGTTATATACAGCCCTGTTTGTTTTATATGCTACCTAGTTAGCATAATCCTTGCACACTTTATTTATGACTCTGAGTCATGTGATGCTGTGACCTGGGATTACATTGTCATTTTATCATTGTCAGGATTGAATATGTCGGCATGTTTACCACTAACACGGATGAGCATGCATTCATTCTGCTAACATGTTCAAAAACAGGAAGTGACATGTCATGTGATCGCAGCGTGCTATGTGGGGACCGCGCCAATTCCTGCCCATTGTCCCCGCTTTCCTGTTCTAGAGGAAGTGGATGCTTGTGAACAAGGGAAACAGAAGTGATGAATTCCTGTAGTTACGAAGGAATGTGCAGAATTACTCCATTTCTGCCTCATCAACAGAAACCCATATCTGATAGACACAATATAGGAGAAGAAAACACTGAAGTATTTCAATCTGTCAATAAAAGGAGTCTCCGAGCAATGACAAAGGGCTATGATCTCTATGGAAGCCTGATCTAAGACTTCACCCTATCATGTCCTTACTGGTATCTAAGACATATAACAAGATCAGTATGACTGAATTTCCCCTTAAGGCCGTGTTCACATGATTGATCCTAGGAGGAATGTCTGCTTGGAAAACATTTAAATGTTCTGGCGGGCGCTAGAACCGCTCGGAAATGCGCAGTCTCATAGGTGGCAATGCATTTTCGAGCAGAATCTGCAGAAAGGAGAGCCATGTCAATTTTTTCTGCGGACACCGGTAATTGGGATTTTCGTGGCAGAAACATCTGTCGTGGAACTTCTGCTGTATGCACAGTGCAGCAGAATCCCATTGAAATCAATGGGACTCCCATGGATATTCCCAAGGAAAATTATATTTAAATGTGGTAATTGCGGAGTGTGTGGTGCAGGGCAAATGTTGCCATAGGGGCAGGTGGTATTAACCCCTTGTATTCGTGATGCCAGGGCATGGTTTAGCCTTAACCACCCGAAGGTATACCGCTGGATCCTGGGCTAGGCACGGGGGCAATGAAGACAACAACACCAAGTTACAGAACAATGGTAGCTTTACTGAGGGTAGACAGTTGTTACAGTCTATGCAGTAAAGCTAGGGCCCAAGGAGGTGACCAGTGACACAGAGACCTTGCAGGTTTGCTGGGACTTGTTGTAGACAGGATAATTTAGTGCAGGCCACCCTGGATAGACAGAAGACTTGACTTGACTGACAGGACAGTGACTTTAGCTAACTTTGCACTTGACTTGAGGCTGCAGGACTTGACCTGTGGCTGCAGGACTTGACCTGTGGCTGCAGGACTTGACTTGAGGCTGCAGGACTTGACTTGAGGCTGCAGGACTTGACTTGAGGCTGCAAGACTTGACTTGAGGCTGCAGGATTTGACTTGTGGCTGCAGGACTTGACCTGTGGCTGCAGGACTTGACTTGAGGCTGCAGGACTTGACTTGTGGCTGCAGGACTTGACTTGAGGCTGCAGGACTTGACTGGTGGCTGCAGGACTTGACTTGTGGCTGCAGGACTTGACTTGTGGCTGCAGGACTTGACTTGAGGCTGCAGGACTTGACTTGTGGCTGCAGGACTTGACTTGAGTCTGCAGGACTTGACTTGAGGCTGCAGGACTTGACTTGTGGCTGCAGGACTTGACTTGAGTCTGCAGGACTTGACTTGAGGCTGCAGGACTTGACTTGAGGCTGCAGGACTTGACTTGAGGCCTCCAATGTTCTGGACACACACACTAAGACGACTTGACTGCACTGGACCTCAGGAACAAGAGAGAGAAGCTCCACCCAAGGTTTATATGGAGGAGACTAGCAGGGAGCCCATAGGTCACCTTTGGTCAGCTGGTCACTAGTACCTCCTGGGTAACAATCACATGGTACATTTAATAAAGATACAACACACAATATACTACACAACATATTTCCATGGGGGAAGCAACTGCAGGGGGGCCCTGGGGACAATGAGGGACACTGCCTCACAGGGCAGGAAAGTTACGGGGAAACACCATCCCGTACTGGTCCACTTAAAGTTGTCCTGCGCCATATGCCATATCCTGTAGTAACCGCGCTGTAACCACTCCTACTCAGGCGTCACGTCACCGCTGTGCTCCCTCTGCCCATGAACACAAGTCCTGTTCCACTGGGAAGTGAACTTCTCTGGCTAGAAAATTGAACATGTTCCAACGGAATCCAATCCCTCATTGGAAGTTCCGCTACAGAACTTCTTACATGTGAACTGGGAAGCAGGAGACCATTGAGATTAACAGGAGGCTGCTACAAGCAGAATCCATGTGGATTCTCCTATCTATCAATCTATCTATCTATCACATATCTATCTATCACATATCTATCTATCTATCTCATATCTATCTATCTATCTATCTCTCATATCTATCTATCTATTTATCTATATCATATCTATCTCATATCTATCTATCTATCTATCCATATCATATCTATCTCATATCTATCTCTCATATATCTATCTATCTCATATCTATCTATCTCATATCTATCTATCTATCTATCTATCTCACATCTATCTCATATCTATCTGTCTCATATCTATATATCTATCTATCTCATATCTATCTATCGCATATCTATTTATCTATATTTCTAAAAAAAAAAAAAAAAAAGGAAGAGCAGCACTACTAATTCAGTTGCATGAAGTACAGGGTGCACGCTGGAAATCAAGACCTTGGTAAGGGGTCCTCACTTAAGTAGAAATCGGTGGGTGTTTATTACATCGCCAGAAAAACAGAAGCAACGTTTCCGCTTGATAACGGCGGCGAGAGGTCGCGGAAACGTTGCTTCTGTTTTTCTGGTGATGTAATAAACACCCACCTATTTTTTCACAAATTTGTGTGCTGCTGAATACTTGGATTTCTATCTATATTTTTATCTATCTCATATCTATCTATCTCATATCTATCTATCTATCTATCTCATATCTATCTATCTATCCATCTAGCAACAGAAGAATGCAGCAGCACACTGCCAGCACAAAGATATAGATGAAACATGAACATGCAGATAAAACATGGAGAGCTATACAGCTATGGTGTAATAAATGCAAATGTGAAACTATGAGATAGTGAGGCACTTAGCTCGCAAATTTGTCTCCGCCGGCGGTCAAATAGCTTGGACCGTCCCACCGCGATAAAGTGGCCTCCTTGGGACGGACCCTACACTGTGAATATGCCTCTGTGTGAACAGTTCAGTAAGCATGGCAGGGTCTGGAACATCCAAGACACCTTATATACACACCTGATAGAGGTGGGTGGGGTGCAAGGCCAACATGGAGGTAGCCACTCCCCCGTATGTGCAATACAGACAAAGAATAAGTCAGCCACAGTGCTGGCTGACTTATTCTTTGTCTGTATTGCACATACAGGGCAGTGGCTACCTCCATGTTGGCCTTGCACCCCACCCACCTCTATCAGGTGTGTATATAAGGTGTCTTGGACGTTCCAGATCCTGCCATGCTTACTGAACTGTTCACACAGAGGCATATTCACAATGTAGGGTCCGTCCCATGAGGCCACCTTATCACGATGGGACGGTCCAAGCTATTTGACCGCCGGCGGAGACAAATTTGCGAGCTAAGTGCCTCATTATTTCATAGTTTCACATTTGCATCTATTACACCATAGCTGTATAGCTCTCCATGTTTTATCTGCATGTTCATGTTTCATCTATATCTTTGTGCTGGCAGTGTGCTGCTGCATTCTTCTGTTGCTGTATATCTAGCCTAGTAGCGTGCACCTGTAGGCCAGGTCCATATAATAGTTTGGTATCAACTAAAGTGCTGGCTGACTTATTCTTTGTCTGTATCTATCTATCTATCTCATATCTATCTATCTATCTATCTCATATCTATCTATCTATCTCATATCTATCCATCTATCTCATATCTATCTATCTCATATCTATATCTATCTATCTCATATCTATCTCTCTCATATCTATCTATCTCATATCTACATCTATCTATCTCATATCTATCTATCTATCTATCTCATATCTATATCTATCTATCTCATATCTATATCTATCTATCTCACATCTATCTATCTATTTATCTCATATCTCTATCTATCTATCTCATATCTATCTATCTCATATCTATCTATCTATCTATCTCATATCTATCTCTCTACTCCTGATGTTTGGTTAAATAAAGCCACTCACTTTTTCACGGAATTTGTCGAGTGCTGCTGTTTCTCTTTACGGATTTATTGGACTTGTGACCGAGTCACCCAGCTTGCACTAACTGCCTCTTCATTTTTTGCTGTCCATTTTTCTACAATTTATCTATCTATCTCATATCTATCTATCTCATACCTATCTGTGGTGTCCCAGTACCGCATTTCATACGGTACTTATTTATCTATGGGTCCCCGTAGCCAGAGTCCCTAGGACTTAGTAATCTCTGTTAGTCAGTCCGCCCCTAGTCGCCTCTATTATAGTATATAGATTTCTAATTTGTCCATTGAATAATGTATATAGTATTATTTCAGTATATAAATGGTTAATTACTTGTTTCCAAGGTGTCGCAGGGCCTTCGGGTCATGTGATGGGTTCCAAGCCTCACTCTGGATGCCTCTGGATACCAGGCCTCACTTTGGTATCTCTAGCCTCATTTTGGGTTTTGCAATGTATATAGATCCTGTGATGTAAGCAATCCCATGATGCCATGTAAAGTGAATGGTAGACGTTCGGACCAATCAGAATCGCCACGCCCCCCTGCCCATATAAGGGAGCGGCGGCCATCTTATCTCTCTCTTGTTCCTGGGATAGCAAGCAAGCAAGACCTGTATAGCAGTAATCGCAGTGAGTTAGGCCTGAGCCTTGCGGCAACGGCTGAATGATCTAAATTATAGAGTGTGTCATCCCCTAAGCACTCTGCAGTATCACCGGACCCAACATTTCCCCTAAATCCGGACGGATCTGCACATCACTCCCTAAATTCAGAGACTATAAGTTTAATGCAAGGTCCATAACTTCTGCCAGTCGCTAAGCAACCTAAGAACTGTTATATGAGACTGTTACTACGCATTGGATATTGCAAGCACTGCAGTAAAGTTATTCAAGTTCAAGTTAAATCTGCTTGTGGACCTTCAGTCATTTCATTGCACCCATCGCTTCTGGGAAGGGCGGCGATAGGCAGGAACATAGATTCAGCATACCAGCCCTCACCCTGGTGTCACGAGTGACAGGGTTAATATTGACCCCTCATATATCAACTTCATACCATCCCTACCATACACCCCCCAAGGGCTGCCACATATCTATCTATCTATATCATATCTATCTATCTATCTATCTATCTATCTATCTATCTATCTCATATCTATCTCATATCTATCTATCTCTCTCATATCTATCTATCTCATATCTATCTATCTCATATCTATCTATCTCATATCTATCTATCTATCTATCTAAGAAGGCCTAAGAAATGACACTGTCTGAAACATGATAGAATAAAATATATCCAGTGATTTCACTATATGCCTTGGAGTGCTATGGTCTGGGCCGGCTGGTCCAGGACAAATTTTAACTATTAGCGTGTCTTACAGACCCCCGATAGTTAAATGCAGGGCTCAGCTAATTGACACAGAGAAGAGCAATTGGCTCCTCGCCCTGTCAATCACTCTTGTTGTCACCCCCAATATGCAGGCAACCACAGGGGAGCCTGAGCGTCCATCCTCTACGCTCTGTTCTCCGGCGCATGAGTGACATCATCTTCATGCACCGGAGAACAACACCTAAACCTAACAACAACTACCTAAACGGGGCTGCTGCCCCTACAAGTACCTAAAAGGGGCTGCTGCACAATACCTACCTAAAGGGGGCTGCTGCACCTACAAGTACCTAAAAGGGACTGCTGCACCTAAAGCTACCTAAAGTGGAATACTACACTACAACTACCTAAAGGGGGCTTCTGCACTACAACTAACTGAAGGGGGCTTCTGAGCATACAACTACCTAAAGGTGGCTGCTGTACTACAAGTTCCTAAAAAGAGCTGCTATTACAATAAACTAAAGGGTGCTGCTGCTGCTGCTACCACTACCTAAAGGAACTGCTAATGCTACAACCTAAAGGAGGCAGTTAATACTATATGTGGGAGGCTGCTTATACCAGAAACAGGGGACTGCAACTATAAACAGAGAGCTGCTATCTACCGGGGGACCTACCTACAGGGTATAACCCCTACTTATAGGGAGTAACTATCAAGTCCCGCTGCTTGAGGGTGATGGAGACTGGCCAGCAAACCCGGGAGAGGGAACGCTGGCATCTTCTTGTGCGTCATCGCCGGTGAGGCTGTCCCCTCATGGGGTCCGGGGGTCTTGGGCCGAAATTCACATCGAGGAGTCAGAAAGGAGTACCCTGGCTGAGGCTGCTTTCACTATGCTCAGGTGGCCGAGATTGTGGAGGGGCTGAGGACACAGAGGATGGAAAGATATGGGCTGAAGCTGCTGCCATATGAGGTACGACAAGCACAGCAGCAGGACACCAAAGCATTGACAGCCCTGTACATAAGGAAGCTAGAACATCCCTGAAAGGGAGAGCCACCACTGGAACGTTGCAGAGCCACAGTCATTAAGTTTGAAAAAGTGCGGGAGTTTGGCACCGACATGGACTGTCGTCATGGCGGGACCATCCTAGTCGATCGTTGGGCAGTGCAGACAGACTATCTTCCCCCAGCCATGCATTTTCTGGAGTATACTCCTGTACCAAGTATGAGAGGAGAATGGGAGGCAGCGGGGACCTTCCAAAGAACCCCACGTAGATTGCATATTTTCCCTTGGATGATTGGGACGCAGATCCCTTCGGATTTCTACCTTCTCAACTTAAGAAGTCACGTTCAGAGAAAGAAGTCTACATGCCCGGGGCGCCTGCTATGGCTCCAAAGTATCTACCTCAGTCGTCTGTGGATGTGCCCAGGTCTACTGCTGTGGTCGAGGAGGTTTGGCCTAACCAGCGGGCACCAACTGAAGTGCCTCGGCTTACTCCTGCAGAGGTTTGGCCGGCCCACAAGGCACCAACCATTGTTCCCCCAGTGGCACCAGCTGCTGTGGGTAAAATGGTGGTTACCATCAGCCCCACCATGATAGAGTCCCCCTTGTCACGGGTGAACTGGAACACCCACGTGAGTCCCATGGAGGGGGGCACAGTCATGTTGACCCCGCTACATGTCCCAGCCTTAGAAGCAGTCCGACCGGCGAGGCTGGGATGGCAAGTTTCCAGGATAAAGAATCTATTCGGCTGTAAATAACTAACTTTCTTTGTGAAGTACTTTTGTTCTCCACAAGTTGTGTAATGTTCAAGAAAAAGTGCCTGATGAACTTGTCAAGAAGTTTATTTGTAACCATTTGCGTAAGTGTATGTGTTACGCTATGCGCTCCGGCCTCACATGCTGGCCGTGAGCGCATGGTCCCCATACCTTCTGCTGCCGATGGGGCTGGGACTCGCACTGCGCGACGCACCCGCATGCGAGCCCCAGTCCGTCACTCTCCAGGTGTTTCCCCTGCCTCTGCTTCCACCTCTCTGCTCCGGCGCACGTGTCCCTGTCCCTTAGGGCGTGCATGCGCCGGAGCTATAAGATTTAAAGGGCCGGTACACTCATTAGTGTAACCACCTGTGTCTTGTTGATAAATTCCTCCACCCTCCTCAGTTCTCTGCCGGATCTTTGTTGCCTTGTGCCCTAGAGAAAGCGTTCCTTTGTATTGCCCTGCCGTGTACCAGATCTCCTGCTTTTGTGACCTTGACCTTGCTTCTCTGCTGCCTGCCTACTGAACTTCTGCTACGTCCCGACTATGCTACTGTGCTGCCTGCCCTGACCTACAGCTATCCTGACTACGAGTTGTCTCATCCCTTCCGTGCTTCGCATCTCCTCAGCCGCCTGTGTGGTCGAGCCGTTGCTGGGGGTTACCACCTGGGTGTCGCCTGCAGCAGCAAGCCCATCCTGCTTTGCGGCAGGCTCTGGTGAAGACCAGCGGGACCTTAGACTCCGTTCCCTGGCACGGTCCGAGTCATCTGCCCCACAGGTCCAGCGGATCCACATACACCGGAGTTCCTGTCTTCAGATACGTGAGTGTTACAGTATGTGCCCAGCTTTTAGCCGTGATTCTTTACTATGAACTCTCAAAGTGTACCAGGACTGTGGAGCACTACAATAAAAATATGTATATACGCTTAGAGTATATAATTAATTAATGTACTATAATGGTTATTGAGTATTGTAATAAAATGTATTTACTGTGTTTGTACAAAATGTCAAGGTGTACAGTGTCTGTTGTGCATGGCAATTTATATAGGACGTATCCTGACCCGGTCAGGAAAAGCGTAGCCGGTACCTCAACACAAGGACAAATTCCCGCAAGGGAATATAGTGTACAAGGTTATATACCACACAGTCAGTTCATATGTAAACACTTAAGTTAGGACTGTAACGTTACTTGAGGTCTCAGTCCACATATATCAAGTATGTATATGTCTGATATTTTCTCCTGTCCACGTGTACAGGGTACTCTACTGGCCAGAGGGTTCACCTGATAACTAGATAATGCACGTAGAGCGACAGAATTGCTAAATGTAAAGGCAACACTGTTGTATAGTGTAACAATGTATATTGAGTTCTGGGTAGAAGAGTTGAGAACCAAGGGGCCCCAGCAGCCAAGCCATTAGGTAGATAGCCTTCCGCAGCCCAATCCGTGAATCTATGTATATTGATATGTATATTGTTGTATTGAGTCTTTAGAAAGCAGTTACGTCAAATTAACCCTATATGTTTAAAGAGCATGTATGGACATTCACCATGCCACATGGACTCATCCTTATATTGATATATACCTTTGTGTGGTATTGAGGATAGACCACGCCCTGGCATCATGAATACAAGGGGTTAATGCCATCTTCCCCTAGGGTAACAACATCTGCCCTCATCACACCCACACATACATTAACACAATTGATTTGGATTGGGCTGCCGGTGGCTTTCTACCCAAATACCTTAGCTGCTGGGGCCCTTTGGCTATAGCTACTTCTCCCCAGAAAACTATACACAAGGATATACATTTTTAGACAACATAACAATATTACCTTTGTACATGGTAGCTCTGTCTCTATACGTGTTTTACCTATGCTTCCAGGAGAACTCTCTGGCCAGTAGAGTACCCTGTACACGATGGACAGGAAAGTGGTTAGACATTTAGACATTATTGACTATTTTGGACTGGATAATATACACTGGTTAGTAACAGTCCTACCAAGGCATGACATTTGACTAGTTTATACACACAAAGCACTATGTACATGACATTAGCATTATCTATGCAAGACTGACTAGCAGAGAATGCAGTGGTATGGGGAGATAGTCCCTTTGAAACGCATGATGATTGACCAAGATGGTCCCACTATGGCGACAGTCCAACCCCTGTACTTTGTCGATTTTTACAACTGTGCCATTCTAGGGGTAGCTCTCCCTCTTGGGAATAGTCCAACATTCTGATATACAGGGCCTCCTATGCTTTGGTGTTTTGCTGCTGCACCTGCCGCACCTCATATGGTAGCAGCTTCGGCCCATACTCCTTCATTCTTTGTGCCCTCATTCCCTCTACAATTATTTCGGCCACCTGGGCTTCCCTCTTAGCCCTCTCGGACTTGGCTGTCAGAACCAGGGGATGGGGCCCTCTCATATACTGAATCTGTCCTGGCTCATTGCCAAATAGCCCCCGGGGCAATGGTGGTGACCGGGGCGTACTGCAGACTTCTGGACCTGGGGGGGTTTGCCCTGGGCTAGGGGTAAAATCAGGGGTAGAGAAAGCAGCCTCAGCGTACACTTCTGGTACTCACTTCTGACTCCTCTGTATGGTCCTCTGCCCAGGATCCCCAGGTCCGGTGGTGAGGGGACAGCCTCATCGGCGATGCTCCTCTGGAAGATGCCGCATTCCCTCTGCTGGGGTTGCTGGCCAGTCTCCATCGTCCTCGGGCAGCGGGACTTGGTAGCAGGCCTCTACGGCCCGATGGAGATTCGTTGTAGACGATCTGCCAATTCCTGAAACATGTGTGCCACGGCCGCAGCGGCTCTCCGGGCCTCCGGCGACATCTTGGGACTCTCCGATCTCGTGCTTGCCTCTTCCACCATGTTGCTCCACTGACAGACTTCCAGCAAACTGAGCAAACTTCTTTTATGCAGGACTTCGGGAAAATGGCCGCCGGCCAGAAATGCATCAGACTTCCGTTCCCCCAGCAACAAGGGGTGCATCTTCACCGTTCCACTTTGGATTCAACACAGCAACATGGCTTCCATGCCCAGGGGTGGGATGCTGACCAGCAAGGGAAATTTTGGCTCGCTTCGCTGGCACATCTTTGACCCTTATAGGTACAGGCAATACTTTGTGACGTAGCACAGCTTTCGGATCTAATTTTACATATGGTCGGCACAATTCTTGTACAATTCATAATGGCAGACAAAATTTTTTTCTTCACCTCCCCCTCTATTTCACAAGTTCCTCGGAATAAACAATTTTCACTTCAGTCCCATACACTTTCTGGCTCAATTTTTGTTTGCATCTGTGTGCAAATTTTTGGCAATACTGGACACAGTTCAGACTTGGGGGGGGGGGGTTCTTTTCGCATAAGGCGCATACCCGTATCCTGTTCATGATGCCAAAAGTTGTGGTGAGGGTGTGATGTGGGCAGATGGAATTACCCTAGGGGAAGATGGCATTAACCCCTTGTGGTTCTTCCTTTTCACCACCCGAAGGAATACCGCTGGATCCTGGGCTAGGCATGGGGGCAAATAATGACTCTAATGCCAAGTTATGTAACATCGGCAGCTTTACTGAGTCAGACAGATGTAACAGTCTATACAGTTTGGCTGGGCCCAAGGAGGTGACCAGTGACTTCAGAGACCACAGGGCTTGCTGGGACTTATGGTGGACTGGGACAATTTGCTGCAGAGCCACACTGACTGAAGACAGATTGACTTGGACTGACTTGACTATGGCAGACTATGACTGACTTCACCCCTTCTGTAGCTTACCAGACTTTGACTTGACCTGTGGGCTGTAAGCTACTGGACTTTCGGCTCCGTGGCTGCGTGGTGGACTTTAGGCCTCTTTAGTACTACAGACACACACCTGGGACTTGACTTTACTGCAACTCAGCAAAGACTTAAAGAGAGCAAGAGGCTGAAGAGGCTCCACCCAGGGCTTATATGGGAGGAGACTCTGGTGGGGTCCCATAGGTCACCCTTAGGTCACATGGCCACTGGTACCTCACTGTGTTACAATCACATGACTCTCTCTCTCTCTTTCTCCACGTCCATGGTCATTAACATGTTAAATGCCAAAGTAAAGAAACATAAACACAGTATAAATCGTATACACAGTATCAATATATACATTGATAATGAAACAATAATTCCTGTCTTAAATTAAGACCTATGAGAATCGCCTCCTCTCATGCCTGTAGTGACCTTTTCATTGGCATAAGCTCTAAATGCACTATGTGAGCAGTAATGTACCTCTGTAAAATGGAGGCTCCTGATCAGTTGCGTCTGAAGCCCATGCCGTCAATGTCACTAAGATGCTCCAAAATGCATGTCTTGAATATAAGTTTTGTGCATCCTACATACTTTAAGTTACATTCAGAGCATTCAATGACATAGACGACATTGGTGGAAAAATTGCGACTGTTGGCTGTGTCTGTGAGGGTGTTCCCTACAAAAAATTGCATGTTTTACAAGGGGAAGAGACACATTTGTGGAAGCCACTACAATATAGCCACGTACGAGATGTAGATATTTTAGATTTAATAGTGATAGGCTTCATAGGAAAAAAAAAATACACCTTTGACTTGCATGTTGACTAACGCCAGAAATCTGACCAATAAAACTGACAAACTGGAGTTGATAATGTCTGAGGAGGATTATGACATAGTCGGCATAACAGAGACTTGGTTGGACGATAGCTGTGACGGGGCGGTCAACATACAGTTATGGTCTATTTAGGAAGGATCGGACAAAACAGAAAGGGGGAGGGGTTTGTCTTTATGTAAAGTCCAGTCTGAAGGCCGCACTGATGGTGGATATATGGGAGGGAAACGATAATGTGGAGTTATTATTGGTAGAAATATATGAAGATAAAAATAAAATAAAAATTCTGATAGGGGTTTGCTATAAGCCACCAAACATAATGGAAGAGGCAGAAGATCAATTACTGAGGCAAATAAACAAGGCAGCAAATCAGAATGAGGTGATAATAATGGGGGACTTTAACTATCCTGATATAAATTGGGAGACTGAGACCTGTGAATCTCATTAAGGAAACAGGTTTCTGACTATAGCTAAAGACAATTATCTGTCCCAAATGGTGCAGGGCCCGACCAGAGGGGGCGCCCTGCTAGACTTAATATTAACCAACAGACCTGACAGAGTAACTAATGTGCAGGTAGAAGGACACCTAGGGAATAGTGATCATAATATAATACATTATAAATTGTTCTTCAATAAGGGAATCTCTTGAGGGGCCACAAAAACATTGAACTTTAGGAAGGTAAAGTTTGACCAACTCAGAGAAGCCCTTAACAATATAAAATGGGATAATGTCCTCAAAAACAAGAAAACTGACACTAAATGGGAGACTTTTAAGAATATTTTACATTCTAACTGTAAGATGTATATACCTTATGGGAATAAAAGGATCAGGAATAAAAGAAAACCAATATGGATGAATAAAAATGTTAAGGGGGCAATAAATGACAAAAATAAAGCATTTAAACTGCTAAAACAGGACAACAGTGAAGAAGCATTAAAAAGCTATAGAGAAAAATTTAAAATGTGTAAAAAACAGATTAAACGCAAAATTAGAGACAGAAAGACTCATTGCCAAAGAGAGTAAAACTAACCCCAAAATGTTCTTTAACTATATAAATAGCAAAAAGGTCAAAAATGAAAGAGTTGGCCTTTTAAAGAATGATGAGGAAGAAATTATAAACGGGGATCAGGAAAAAGCAAATATATTAAACAAATTCTTCTCCTCTGTATTCACTGAGGAAAATGAAATGCCAGGTGAAATACAGCGAGATAAGGTAAACATCCCAGCACAGGTCACCTGTCTAACCCAGGAACAAGTACAGGTCACCTGTCTAACCCAGGAAGAATGAATGAATTGTTGTCCACATAGCGCTGTCCCCACATTAGGGAACTAATCATATGTGACCCGTGGGTGCTGCTCTGCTTCCCCCCCCCCCCCCCCAATTAATTGTCATTCGCAGAGCTGCACTGTCCCAACATTACGGAACTAATCATATGCGCAGGCCCTATACATGACAGTGCGCTCAGCCTATCACCGGCCGAGGCAGGACATCGCTGAGGCCTTTGATACCCTGACATCTCTGCGACGTTCCCGGAAGCAGCATGAGGACTGTGAGGCTGTTACCGTAGCAACGGGGGAATGCAGGTAGGTGAGTCAAAGTTTTTTTTTATTTTTTATTTTTTTGCAGCCGGGCACAGGAATATGTTAAATTAATCAGTACTGATGTCCTTTAACCCTTGCGGGGACATCGCTTTCAGGGGGAGGGGGCAGGAAGCAGAGCAGCGCATATGATTAGTTCCCTAATGTGGGGACAGCGCAGCGCTGCAGATAACAATTCATTGGGGGGGGGGGGGGAGAGAAGCAGAGTAGTGCCCGCAGGTCACATATGATTAGTTCCCTAATGTGGGGGACAATGCAGCACTGCGGATGACAATTCATTGGGGGGGGGGGCGAAGAGACGGAGAGCAGCGCCCGTGGGTCACATATGATCAGTTCCCCCCACTGACCATTCATTCCCTGATGTAGGGACATTGGGGTGAGTATACTAATGAGCAGGGCGGGGAAAGGGCGTGCTAAAGGGGAAAGAAAAAACCAAAAAGCCGCCCACAAACAGGGCTGGGCGGAAACGCAAAACAAGTTGGGCAGGGCACTGAAAGAGGAGACAGGCTACAAGGCATGTTGGGAGCTGTAGTTTCTAAAACAAAGGCAAAACGGAAATAGATGCTACAATACATGGACACACTTGTGCAAAGAAAGGAAAAGAAAGACAAACAAAGAGCAAGCACAAGACCAGAGAGAAGAAGAAAACTGACATGCAAGAGTAAGTAAAAACTGAAAAAACACATTGGCCACCGGAGTACCCCTTTAATGACCTTGTAGAGGGGTTGAATAGTAAAGTAGCAATCTTTGCAGATGACACTAAACTCTGTAAAGCGTTAAACACAATAGAGGACAGTGCACTGTTACAAATGGATCTGGATAGGTTGGAAGTTTGTACCGGGAAGTTGAAGATGAGGTTCATCAACACTGATAAATGTAAGGTGATGCACTTGGGGAGGAAAAATCCGGACTGGGATTATGTATTAAATGGGAGAACACTTGGGACGACTGTCGTGGAAAAGGACTTAGGAGTCTTAGTTAACAGTAAATTTAGTTGTAGAGAGCAGTGTCAGGCAGCTGTTGCCAAGGCAAATAAAATCATGGGGTTCATCAATAGGGGCATAGATGCCCACGACAAGGAAATCATTCCACCGCTGTACAAATCACTAGTCAGACCACACATAGAATACTGTGTACAGTACTGGGCACCAGTGTACAAGAAAGATATAGTGGAGCTGGAGAGGGTTCAAAGACGGGCAACCAGGGTAACCAATACCTAAAGTCAAAAAACTATATTAAATTTGATTATGTCCGGATAATTGATTGTATATAAGTATCACATCTGGCTGTCACTAGCCCTAACACCATGGCTCAGGGGGTGAAGGGGTAGGGACAACAGGCAGGGCAGGGCACAGGAACCTATAATGCCCTATGGTATCCCTGATATACGCCTGCCCTAGGCGGAGTTTACGTCCTAATAAGGACGGCCCCGCTGCGGAACCTAGCCTGTTCCTTCTAGATGTCCCTACAAGAACTAGCTCACTGGCTAAAAATATGGGCTATCTATTTTAATTGGGCCAGACCCTATGCATGCTCTCGATACTATAGTCTATGTATAGTTATGAGTCCCCCATGTGACAAGTGGTATAGATAAAGGTATCTCAGCACAATGGTTATTCACCATAAAGCCTAGATGGTACCCAGTATTTTCAATATTATATATATATATATATATATATATATATATATATATATATATATAGATGATATAGAATAATCTATTTATGCTTTTTTAAATAATGGATAGATACAGCCCGTCCTATATATCGTATTTTTCACCGTATAAGACGCACTTTTTCTTCCCAAAAACTGAGGGGGAAAAGTTGGTGCGTCTTATACGGCGAATACCTGCAGCCATCAATGGTCGGGACCCGCCGCTAATACAGGACATCACCGATCGCGGTGATGCCCTGTATTAACCCTTCAGACGCGGCGATCAAAGCTGACCGCCGCATCTGAAGCAAAAATAACACTAACCCGGCTGTTCAGTCGGGCTGTTCAGGACCGCTGCGGTGAAATCGCGGCGTCCCGAATAGCTTACAGGTCACCGGGAGGGACCTTACCTGCGCACGCCGTCATCCAATAGGAGCAGCGTGCGTAGCGGCGTGATGATGGCGACGTGATGATGGCGACGGAGAGCGTGGATCCCGGGGAAGAAGAAGTCCGGAGCGTCGGGGACACCACGGGGACGCAGCGATGGAGCGACATCCAGGGCACCGGTGACGCGTCCAGAGCGGCGGGGACACGTGAGTATTACCTCCTATACCAGTGGTCTTCAACCTGCGTACCTCCAGATGTTGCAAAACTACAACTCCCAGCATGCCCGGACAGCCGTTGGCTGTCCGGGCATGCTGGGAGTTGTAGTTTTGCAACATCTGGAGGTCCGCAGGTTGAAGACCACTGTTGGGTTCAGAATCTTTATTTTCTTAGATTTGGCACCTATAAATTGGGTGCGTCTTATACGCCGGTGCGTCCTGTAGGGCAAAAATACGGTAGATAAAAAGGGAATTATGGTAGCTGATGGTATACCACAGATGCAATAATATATTGATACATTTCGGCCTATCCAATATATATATATATATATATATATATATACATTGACCAATATGCCATCAATAAACCAGCCTATTGGCTACATACAGCACAAAGACCAAAGTCCTGCTTGTTGAAAAACAGGTAAGCATAAGTAACGATCAGCCACCCCTGTGCAAATGACCTCAAATGTACATAGTGCGCTCTCACTCCTGAGCCTTGTTGTGTGCCCGAAGAGCATTTTACGTCCACATATGGGGTATTTCCGTACTAAGAAGAAATTGTGTTACAAATTTTGGGGGTCTTTTTTTCCTTTTACCAATGAAAAGTATGGGGCAACACCAGCATGTTTGTGTAAAAAAATTTTTTTTTACAATAACATGCTGGTGTAGACCCCAACTTTACCTTTTCATAAGGAGTAAAGGGAGAAAAAGCCCCCCAAAATTTGTTAGGCAATTTCTCCCGAGTAGGGAAACACCCCATATGTGGCCATAAACTGTTTCCATGAAATACGACAGGGCTCCGAAGTGAGAGAGCCATGCGCATTTGAGGCCTACATTAGGGATTTGCATAGGGATGGACCTGGATGCAAGAATTAGACTTGCCTCCGATACCAAAATTACCCTACGACAGTGTTTCCCAAACAGGGTGCATCCAGCTGTTGCAAAACTCCCAGCATGCCTGGACAGTCAATGGCTGTCTGGCAACACTGGGAGTTGTTGTTTTGCAAAAGCTGGAGGCTCCGTTTTAGAAACTGTGGCACACAAGACGTTTCTCATTTTTATTGAGGGCAAGAGGGGGTAAATGTGTAGGGGGTATGTGTATATGTAGGGTTTTACCCTTTATTTTGTGTAGGTGTAGTGTAGTGTTTTTAGGGTACATTCACACGGGCGGGTTCACAGCAAGTTTCCTGCTGGGAGTTTGAGCTGCAGCGGAAAATTTGCTGCATCTCAAACTTGCAGTGAGAAACTCACTGTAAACTTGATGGTGTGAATGTACCCTGTACATTCACATGGGGGGAAAGGTAAACCTCCAGCTGTTGCAAAACTACAACTCCCAGCATGCCCTTTGGCTGTCTGTGCATGCTGGGGGTTGCAGTTATGCAACAGCTGGAGGCACACTGGTTGCAAAAAACTGAGTTAAGTAACAAACTCTCAGTGTTTTGCAACCAGTGTGCCTTCAGCTGTTGCAAAAACTACAACCCCCAGCATGCACGGACAGCAGAAGGGCATGCTGGGACTTGTAGTTATGCAACAGCTGCAGGCATACTACTACAACTTCCAGCATGCCCTTTGGCTGTCCATGCATGCGGGAGGTTGTAGTTATGCAACAGCTGGAGGCACACTGGTTGCAAAACACTGATAGTTCGTTACCTAACTCAGTGTTTCCCAACCTGTGTGCCTCCATCTGTTGCAAAACTACAACTCAATTTAGCCAAACAACAACACGGCAAACATTAAGCGCCGTATGTAGGTCCCGGGGGTACCAATCTATAGCCAAAAACAAAGAGACCCGCAATACTAATATTATTTCAAAAAGTATGACAATCTTTATTAGACAATATAAAACAAACAATTAAAAATAATTAAAAGGCAGAGGATGACCTTAAGCAGGAGACAACAAGTGCCAGTGAACCTGGTATGGGCCATGTAGGTATTCAGTCAAGAGCATACACAATGTAAAACTGGCACGGCTGCAAACTCGTAATATAGTATAATATAGATATAACATCTAACATACATCAGTATAACATGGGGAGCAGCAATGCAGTATAACAGACATGAATAGGGACCCAAGATGAGTAATACCTAAAGAGACTACCTGTCATATACCCACAAGCCAGGAACACCAAGCACCAACACCCCAACGCACGTTTCGCATATGGGCTTTGTCAGGGGGCGTGTCCTAATTCTCAAAAGAGGCAAGTATATAAGGGCTAACATGCCCAATCAAAACCCGCAGATCATGATGATGGACAATCATCAAAGCCAATGAGACCCAACCGATCCACAAAGGTCAGACCGGATAGGGCAAGCAAAAAATGCTCGACTACCTGTGGGCCGGAAAAAGAGCCTCCCTCCTCGTGAGCCGGAGGTCCGGTGCTAAAAAATGACGGCACTTACACTTCCGGCGTCTCAAGATGACGCACAAAGCGTCATCCGATCAGAACGGGCAACACAAATATGGCGCCCGCCAGTGTGTGCATAGCTCCGCAAAAATGGCCGCTCTATTAGCCGTGCGCATGCGCCCGGAAGGGCGCACGCGCACAGCGTAAGGGAGCCCACACCATCGCGCACGCGTCGGGCATCGGCGCACGCGCGATAGAAATGGACTCCACAAAGATGGCGCCGGAACGGTGGACGGAGACAGTAATGCAATAGATGGCGACGATGGGAGGGAACACTCTGAAGGCCAAATCACTATAAGGAATAGCAGCATACACCATCATGTAGAAGAGAGAATTGGAGGGGTTTAGCACATAAATAGAGAGTAAATGGATAAAAGAGTAAGAGTAAGAGGATAAAGAGTAGGGGATGAAGGGAAACCACCGCACGTGAAAAGAGAGTGAAAATGAGAAAAAATAAAAACACCTACCATCAGAGAATGATGAAAACAAAAACGAACACCTATAATGGACACAAAAATAAATTAAAAATAAAGCATAAAGTTAACATATACAAAAATTGGGTGTTGATATAAACAATTCATTAAAAGAGATAATGCTCAAATTAGATAGTATGATTAATACAAACGCAGAAAAAGTGAATATGAATTATAAAATGAATGAATAAAATGGACTATATGTAGAAATGTGATAAAAAGCGCATACAAAATTTTATTATAGTGCATGTGGGCGTACAAGAAAGTGACATGTGGAAAAAGCAAAAAATGTATGACAAATGTGATCCAGACTAATGGGGATAATAACCCCATATAGCAACCAGGGTGAAACACTACTGGATAATAGTGATAAGAAGACATGAGTGTAAGGGATGTGCATGTATGGGCAATTATAGCCAAGATTAGGATACAAAGTGACATAAGTGTAAGAAATGTGCGTATATGTGTATATATGGGCAATAGTGACCAAGATTGAAATGAAAAGTGACATGTGCAGCATAAAGATATCAAATGCAAATGTGCAAAATAAATAAGTAAGGTAATGATGAGTGATATAATAAATAATAATTTAATAAATATTAATAATAATGATGATAAAATCTATGAACAGCACCCCCCTACGATGTATATATAAATTCATAATCAAATTAAGCCCCAACATTAGTCGAAAATAAACTAAACAAAGATAAGTATACGGATAGTAGTGCTTGGTGGTATCGGCCTGTGGGTATATGACTGGAAGAGCGAGTACATCATCATGACCTAACGGAGCCCACAGGTAGTCGAGCATTTTTTGCTTGCCCTATCCGGTCTGACCTTTGTGGATCGGTTGGGTCTCATTGGCTTTGATGATTGTCCATCATCATGATCTGCAGGTTTTGATTGGGCATGTTAGCCCTTATATACTTGCCTCTTTTGAGAATTAGGACACGCCCCCTGACAAAGCCCATATGCGAAACGTGCGTTGGGGTGTTGGTGCTTGGTGTTCCTGGCTTGTGGGTATATAACAGGTAGTCTCTTTAGGTATTACTCATCTTGGGTCCCTATTCATGTCTGTTATACTGCATTGCTGCTCCCCATGTTATACTGATGTATGTTAGATGTTATATCTATATTATACTATATTACGAGTTTGCAGCCGTGCCAGTTTTACATTGTGTATGCTCTTGACTGAATACCTACATGGCCCATACCAGGTTCACTGGCACTTGTTGTCTCCTGCTTAAGGTCATCCTCTGCCTTTTAATTATTTTTAATTGTTTGTTTTATATTGTCTAATAAAGATTGTCATACTTTTTTAAATAATATTAGTATTGCGGGTCTCTTTGTTTTTGGCTATAAAACTACAACTCCCAGCATGCATGGTCTGGCAGTACATGCTGGGAGTTATAGTTTTGCAACAGCTGGAGACACACAGGTTGGGAAACACTGAGTTAAGAAACAGGCAATGTTTCCCAACCAGTGTGCCTCCAGTTGTTGCAAAACTACAGCTCCCAGCATGCCCAGACAGCCGAAGGGCATTTTGGGAGTTGTAGTTATGCAACAACTGGAGGAGAACAGTTTGGAGACCACTGTGTAGTGGTGTCCAAACTGTAGCCCTACAGATGTTGCAAAACTATAACTCCAAGCATGCCCAGACATGCTGGGAGTTGTAGTTCGACAACATCTGAAGGGCCACATGTTGCCGAACTACAACTCCCAGCAAGCCTGGGCAGTCTGGGCATGCTTGAAGTTGTAGTTTTGCAACATCTGGAGCGCCACAGTTTGGACACCACTGTATAGTGGTCTCCAACCTGTGCTCTTCCAGATGTTGAAAAACTACAACTCCCAGCATGCTGAGACTGTCCAGGTATGCTGGGAGTTGTAGTTCTGCAACATCTGAGGGGCCAGATCTTACAGAACTACAACTTTCAGCATGCCTGGGCAGTCTGGGCATGCTAGGAGTTATAGTTTTGCGACATCTCTAGGGCTACAGCTTGGGCACCTCTGTATAGTGGTCTCCAAACTGTGGCCCTCCAGATGTTGCAAAAATAACAACTTCAAGCATGCCCAGACTGCCCAGGCTTGCTGGGAGTTGTAGTTCGGCAACATGTGGCCCTTCAGATGTTGTCGAACTACAACTCCCAGCATGTCTGGGCATGCTTGGAGTTATAGTTTTGCAACATCTGTAGGGCCTTTGGCTGTCTGGGCATGCAGGGAGTTGTAGTTTGGCAACTCCTAGAAGGCAGCAGTGAAGATCCCTTACCACTTATCTTTACTGCTGCCATCACCGCTGCTCCACCGCCTCCTCCTCAATGCCGCCGATCCCGCCGCTGCCTGCCGCGATCAACAGTCCCGTGGACTCCGGTAACCACCACCATTTTCTCCCCACACTCTGTTCAACATCTAGGGGTGGGCAGAGCGGGAACTTCAATAGTAGCCCCCCGCTCCCAACTGCCATTGGTCGGTTAGTCCTAACCGACCAATGGCAGGGGATAGGAGGAGGTGGCATCACTGCCACCTCGCTCCTATACCTCAGGATGATCAGGGATGTCTCTGACATCTCCGATCATCCCTATTTTCCAGGCTATCGGGTCACCAGAGACTCGATCAGCCCGGAATCGCTGCAAATTACCGATCTGAATTGACCGGCGATTTGCGACGATCGCTGACATGGCATTTGCACGGGATGCCTGTTGAATGATTTCAGCAGGAATCCCGGTCCGGTCCCCGACCGGCTGGTGGCGGGGACCAAAATTCCCACGGGCATACCCATACGCCCTCAGTGCTTAAGGACTTTAAAACGGGGGCGTATGGATATGCCCGGCGTTCTTAAGGGGTTAAGTGCCAGTGCACGTACCCAAAAGTTGATCCTTTGCAACTGTATAACCCCTAGCAAGAAGAAAAAGGCTTGTGCACGGAACTTGCTGGGTCTCCTACGGTTGCCCCAGCAACTGCACCAACCAGCATCAGCTGCTCTTCTCTGCACCGCATTGTGCAGGAGAGCAGCTTTTGACACTTAAAAAAAAAATTTAAAAAATAAAAACTCATGTCATCCACATTTTGCTAACACTATTTTTCACACATAGAAATAAAATAAATGAGTTGAACAAGTCAAAGAACAGTTTAAAAAAAAGGGAAACTTTATTTATTAATTATTAAAATGTTTGTGTAGGGATTTTTTGTAACCTCCATCACTCACAAAGAGCGTACAGTAACTAACGCAGGACAGGAAAAACCTCCAGAGGGGAGGAAACCTGTAGGGAATCCATGGCTACTGTACTGCCCTTCCTCTGGGCATACTAAAGGAGGTTACCTCTAGAATTTGGGCAAATGTGTCTGTGTATGTTCGTGAATCGAGGGGCTGTGCCTTCATCCAACGTCTTGCTGTAAGTCTGGAAATGCTACTCCACATGCTGGAAATAGTGCATCTAAGATAGGAAAACAAAAGAGAGATTATTTACATGGTTATTATAGAAATGCACATGGAACTGCACTAAAACCTCTTGGACACAACAATGTGACACTTACCAATCACAGTCATGTTTTTGACTTCACATTCCCGCGTCCAGCACCGGCCCCTCGATGATGAAGAATGAGCAGGAGCCGTGTTATATCTGCTCAGTGCTGCTCTCTGGTGGACAATGGTTATGACATCACATGTGTGACACGCTGTTACCTCCTGGGAGTTCTATTTGAGCAGTGCTGCTCTCTGATTGGCTGAAACCTAAAAAAGCTTTTTAACATATTCCGCATGACTGTTATCTAAGGGAATATTTTTTTTGCATTTTTTATTATAATTGCGCTACTCCCTATGGGTGCGTAACATTTGTTTCTCCTAACCAGACGCTTAGTATCTGTAATATCATTTTGTGGCCCCCAACAGCCTGACGAGTGACGTCCCTGACATTGGGGTCTGCAGCGTAGGATGTCACTCGTCAGACGTCCCGGCAGCCATTGTTTTAAAGTGGTCGTGGCTCCTGCTGCCAGTTCAAGATCAGACACCATGGCCCTAGATTGACATACTGCATCAGTCATCCCTTGTGGCTGTCCACCTGTTGCAAAACTACAACTACCAGCATGCCCTGACATGGGGGGGGGGGGGTTGTACCGTCAAAGATAAAGCAATGTGTGATTTGAAAAATACCGCATATAAACTGTGTTAAATCCCAGCATAAGCCTAGGGACAGTCACAATTTTTGAAAAGACACCACAAAAACTGCCCCCCCCCCCCCCTCTCATTTCTTTTCTTCCAAGGTTTTTTGTGGAATTTTTCCCCAAAACACTGGGGGAGATTTATCAATACCTGTGAAGAGGAAAAGTGGTTGCCCATAGCAACCATTCAGATCGCTTCTTTCATTTTTGAAAAGGCCTCTGAAAAGTGAAAGAAGCGATCTGATTGGTTGCTATGGGCAACTGGTCAACTCCCTCTGCACAGGTTTTCATACATCTCCCCCAATGTGTATGACTATTATTATTATTATAGGCATCCCCCCCCCCTCCAGCTTTTCTCTTTACTAGTCATGTGATTCTTTCATCATGTAATTCAAGGGTTTCTTTTGAAAATTTGGGAAGAGGAGGAGAGGAGTTAAATGACGGTACGTCCTTGGTCCTTAAGGGGTTAAAGCGCCCGCTTTAAATCATTGAACTGCAGTGGCTTATCGGCGTATAACACGCAGGTAGACTTTAGGCTAAAAAGTTTTAGCTTAAAAAGTGCGTGTTATACGCCGATAAATACGGTATTTTATAGTAAAATGAGTGATGTCTTAACAAAGTACAATTGGTTGTGCAAAAAACGAAGGTCTGTGTATGAAAATATTCAAAAACTTATGGATTTTAGAAGGCGAGAAGGAAAAAATGAAAAGAGCATTAAAAACAGCAGCCTGGCCTGGGCGCTGCTACATTCACTGGTGGCCGCAATGTTAAACCTGTATGATCTGTGATTTGGGACGCAGCATGCAATGATTAGCCACAGTGCACACAGCTTCTGCTGCATTACACATTAAGGGTACGTTCCCACCTGCAGGGCCGTTTGAAGGAATTTGGTGGCCCCAAGAAAAATGGTGATGTTCACGCACGTCACGCTCTAGGGCCGGCGTCAGGACATAGTAACGCCGGCCCTTGAATTCTGGGAGCGCAACGTGAGCGAACGTCGATACGACGCACATAAGGTGCAGCAGTGTTCCCCCCACATTAGGTGCAGCATAGTTCTTCCCACGTTAGGTGCAGCAGTGTTCCCTACCCATACCCCCTGTCCAGACCCCCCCCCCCCCCCCAGGGCCATTTTTTTGGTGGGGTTCTGACTGCTGAGACCCCCACCGATCACCCCCGTTGAAGTGTTTCTCCAGCTGTTGGAAAGCTAAAACTCCCATCATGTCTGGAGAGCCTCTGGCAATGGGAGTTGTAGTTTTGTAACAGCTGAAGAGACACAGATTGGACACAGTTTTACCAATCATCACTGCAGAACTTACAAGTGACTACAGCTCTGATGGGACAGTCAAGAGAATACACAATGATATCAGTGACCTGAGTGACGTCTTCTGACCTCAGTGATATCTTCTCTGTTATCTTTTCTTCTTCTTCTGGCCCAGAGACCAGGTCTTCCTCCAGCTCCATCTTCTCTGCAGAGTCTGACATCCAGACATCATTGGCTCCTCACTGTCAGCAGATCCTCATCCTCTGCATGAAGACAGTAATCATTATAACCTTGCCAGAAAGTGTACCCTAAATAAAATACTGCCCCACACTGTACCCTGAATATAATACTGCCCCACACCGTACCCTGAATATAAAACTGCTATACACTGTACCCACTAAATATAATACTGCTATTCACTGTACCCACTTAATATAATACTGCCGTACACTGTACCCTAAATAATATACTGACCCACACTGTTCTAAATAAAATACTGCCCCACGCTGTACCCTGAATATAATACTGCCATACACTGTACCCTGAATAAAATACTGCTATACACTGTACCCACTAAATATAATACTGCCACACACTGTGACCCTGAATATAATACTGCCACACACTGTACCCTGAATATAATACTGCCACACACTGTATCCACTGAATATAATACTGCCACACACTGTAACCTGAATACTGCCACATGCTGTACCCACTAAATATAATCCTGCCCCACACTCTACCCACTAAATATAATACTGCCACACACTGTACCCACTAAATATAATACTGCCACACACTGTACCCGCTAAATATAATACTGCCACACACTGTACCCACTAAATATAATACTGCCATACACTGTACCCACTAAATACAATACTGCCCCACACTGTACCCTGAATATAATACTGCTGTACACTGTACCCACTAAATATAATACTGCCACACACTGTGACCCTGAATATAATACTGCCACACACTGTACCCTGAATATAATACTGCCACACACTGTATCCACTGAATATAATACTGCCACACACTGTAACCTGAATACTGCCACATGCTGTACCCACTAAATATAATTCTGCCCCACACTGTACCCACTAAATATAATACTGCCACACACTGTACCCACTAAATATAATACTGCCACACACTGTACCCACTAAATATAATACTGCCACACACTGTACCCACTAAATATAATACTGCCACACACTGTACCCACTAAATATAATACTGCCACTGACTGTACCCCTGAATACTGCCCCACACTGTATCCACTGACTATAATACTGCCACACACTGTACCCACTAAATTAGGGGGGGGGGGGTTATGGGGGGGTGATGAGGAGAGGTGCAGGGGGGGCACCTCTCATCACCCCCATAACACCCCCCTGTACCTCTCATCACCCCCATAACACCCCCCTGCACCTTTCATCACCCCCATAACACCCCCCTGCACCTCTCATCACCCCCATAACACCCCCCTGCACCTCTCATCACCCCCATAACACCCCTCTGCACCTCTCATCACCCCCATAGCACCCTCCTGCGCCTCTTATCACCCCATAACACCCCTGCACCTCTTATCACCCCCATAACACCCCCCTGCACCTCATATCACCCCATAACACCCCCCTGCACCTCTCATCACCCCATAACACCCCCCATAACACCCCCCTGCACCTCTTATCACCCCCATAACACCCCCTGCACCTCTTATCACCCCCATAACACCCCCTGCACCTCTCATCCCCCCATAACACCCCTGCACCTCTTATCACTCCATAACACCCCTGCACCTCTCATCACCCCCATAACACTCCCCCCTGCACCTCTAATCACCCCCATAACACCCCCCATAACATTCCCCATAACACCCCTGCATCTCTTATCACCCCCATAACACCCCTGCACCTCTTATCACCCCCATAACACCCCTGCACCTCTCATGACCCCCATAACACCCCCACACACACACACACACACACACACCTCATCACCATTGTAGTCCCCTAACCACCATACAATAACTACCCCCACCCCAACCCCGTGCTTGCGCGGGGCATGTGACGTCTCTACTTCCATCAGCCCTTGACATGTCCGGCCCTGCTTTGTTTCTTAACGGTCCCGCACCCTACAAAAAGGTAATTTAATTGAAATGTGCGGGCCCCCCGAAGTGCCCCGTCGCTACAGGACGGGCAAGCACCGGCTCTGCTCAGGGCCCCCCAGCCAGCTCGGGGCCCCAAGCAATTGCTTGGTTTGCTGGTCCGGTAGCGATGGGCCTGCCCACCTGGCATATTTTGCTCCGTATTTGTTGCTCCGTATTTTCCTACCCATTGACTTCAGCAGCAAATACGCAGCAAAATACGCCAGGTGGGAATGTACCCTAAGCCTGAACACGCCCCAATTTTCACTTGTCAGTTATCTTCATGATTAACCCCTTAAGGACGAAGCTCATTTTGGCCTTAAGGACCAGGCGATTTTTCGTTTTTGTTTTTTCCTCCTCCCCTTATAAAAATCATAAAACTTTCAATTTTGCACCTACAGACCCATATAACCACCTCCGCGTGGTGGATGGGGGCCTCCATTTTTTGACCAAGAGTGCTGGTGCAACTTTCTTTTTTGTACATAATGCAGTATATAGTATGCAGCCTCCAGTGCCACCTGTAACCCCCTCCCCCTACAGGACATCAGTGACAGTGAAGTACTGTGCTATTGTACCTTCACCATCCTCCTCCAGTCACTATCTGTTATCCAGGCCGCCATATGCTAGGACTAGTGATGAGCAGCAGGGGCCATATTCGAAATTCGCGATATTTCGCAAATATATTGAAGATTATTCGTCCTATGTTCGCAAAATTCGCATATTCGCTATGTTCATAAAAATTTTTCCATGCGAAAATTTGCATGGGAAATTTGCATAAAATTTGCATTCAAATTCGCATGTGAAAAAAAAAAAAAAGAAAATACAGACTTACGTGATAGACCCATGTGATAGACCCCTATTCGCATGGAAAATTTGCATAAAAATTTGCATGTGAAAAACAAAACAAAAAAAACGAATATTCGTCATTACGAATAAATAGCACTATATTCTAAATATTTGCGAAATCGCGAAGTGCCGATATTCACGATAAAAATTTGCATTACCAATATTCGTGCTCAACACTATTCCCTACCTCACCACAGTATTCAACTGTCCTATGGGATACAAATAAAGTTGACATTGTTGCCCCCACGATAGGGCAGTTGCACCTTATGGCCCTGGAGTTTTGGGGGCATCATGACAAGTGCCTCTTGTATTCTTCCTATAGCCTCGAATATGTGATTATCTTAGAGGGGTCTACCTGTATAAGACCAGTGACAATTGTGAAACATTGTAATGAAGCCCAAAAAACCTGACAGGGAGGGGGCGCTACAGGGGCCACTTGACTCTCTGGTAATTTTCAGTATTGGACTATATTGCTTTGGACACGTGGGCATCAATATGTTGGAATTGTACACGTTGCGTTTTTTTGTATACAACCCAGTCTGCAAACCGTTATTACAATCAGCCATCAAGGGTCATGACAACTGTAAGCATAGTATGATGGCGCCACCTAGTGTCTCAAACTGGATCCCATGTTATGCTGCAACTTAGCTCTTGCGTCTCCAGCTGTTGCAAAACTACAACTCCCAGCATGCCTGGACAGCCTTCGACTCATCTAAGCATAATGGAACAGAGGGTCTGAATACTAAGTAGCACCATGCAAAATATTCTCTCTAAACACGTGTCCTGCAATAGTCCTAACTTTCTATAATTCATCACATCTTAAAGGGGTACTCCAGTGGAAAACAAATGTTTTGAAATAAAACTGGTGTCAGAAAGTCATACAGATTTGTAAATTACTTCTATTTAAAAATCTTAACCCTTCCAGTACTTATCAGCTGCTGTATGCTCTACAGGGAGTTGTGTAGGTTTTTTTTCCAGTATGCCCACAGTGCTCTCTGCTGCCACTGCTGTCTGTGTCAGGAACTGTCCAAAATAGGAGCAAATCCACATAGCAAACCTCTCCTGCTCTGGACAGTTCCTGACACGGACAGAGGTGTCAGCAGAGAGCACTGTGGTCAGATTGGAGAAAACTATACAACTTACTGTGGGGCATACAGCAGCTGATAAGTTCTGGAAGGATTAAGATTTTTAAATAGAAGTAATTTGCAAATCTGTATGACTTTCTGACACCAGTTGATTTGAAAACATCTCCCCCCCCCCACTAGAGTACCCCTTTAATTCAGTATAGCGTACCTCTAGATATAAGGACTTCTTCGCAGCTAATTTTCAATGGTGTCCTAAGGAGTCAAATATAAATAAAAGAGGAGAACTTGTCCCTGATGTCAGCATTTAATTATGCCTCTGGATCGGAGGACTAAAAAGTCTTGGACAACTCCAGTAAATGATTCCAAACCTCCTAAGTGAAAGGGATTATATAGTATAAGGGCAGCACATGGATGTAGAGTTTGTCTGAGAACTTAAAGGGGTACTCAGATGTCAGGTAGAAAATAATTAAGTGCTACAGACGTATAAAGTGTTCCTTACCAGTTGGCCCCAGTTCTGACACCACGAAAATCAAGTTGTGGTGGAGGGGTCTTAGTCCTGTACTTCCTGGTTGAGAAGTTTCTCAGCACTACCATTCCCAGAATGCATTGCTTTCCCTCAGCTCTTCATCACAGCCCTCCTACAGCTTTCCTGTCAGTTCTCCACCCAGATATGTTGCAGTCGTTTCAGTACGCAGCAGACTATTGCTTTGCAGTCAGTAAATCTGCAGCAGCTGCTGTATTCATTCCCTGTCTGCTCCTCTGCCGTTCATCTTGGATCTAATATGGTACTTTTTTCCTTTTTTTTTTTTTTATTTATTTATTATTTTATTTATTTATTTTTTTAATTTATTTTTATTTTTTCCATGTTTCTGCCTCACAGTTATGCTTTATAATATCTCTCGCTCGGAGCAGCAAAAGCCGAGCGCTCACCTTAGCGACACGTCCTTGGAAACATGGGCGCATCGCGTTGTACAGCCTCTCCGGCAGATACAGACGGGGATGGGCACATCGCGTTGTACAGCCTCTCCGGCAGATACAGACGGGGATGGCGCACGCGCACCAGTGCGCTCACCTTAGCGACGCGTCCTTGGAAACATGAGCGCATCGCGTTATACAGCCCCTTTTTTTTTTTTTTTTTCTTTACTTTATTTTACCTGTTTACACTTGCTTTTTGGTTACATCCCACTTCCTGGCCACGCCCCCTTAGGTGTTTTGGCGCCCTTTTTTCACATAAATACTTTCCTGTTTGTTGTATGACAGCACACCTGATCTGAGGAAGAGGGGAGTCACCCTCGAAACGCGTAATCTGTATGTTGTTTATTATTTTTTAATAAACTTTCATGTATACAATATTCCAAGGTATACATTGCATCATTTTGTGCACCTGATGACCTATCCGGCAGCGCCTGGATGAATGAGGTCCTTTTCCATTTTCCGTTTGATGCTCCTCTGCCTGTGGCATTGTTCAGCACAAGCTTCGAGAGAACATAGATAGTCGGCACTCACCACATCTTCTTTTTATCTTCTTTATAAATACTCATGTATACATTTCTTTAAAAATGGGGAAGCACTAGAGAGTGCAAAACCGCAGCATCTACCTTAAGTTGTATTATCCCTATATGTTCCCCCCCCCCCCCATTTTTTTAAAAGAAATGTATATGCGGGTATTAATAAAGAAGATGTGGTGAGTACTGACTATCTATGTTCTCTTGAAGATTGTTCATAGCACTCTTTTTTGGTCAGAGCACCACGTTACATCTACCCATTTTGGCATCCAAATGAAAGGAGGAAGCACTGGGAACACTGAGATGATGTCAGGGTAACCCAGCATACCTTGCAGCTTTCAGCAAGATCACATGACCCCAGGTTGTCCAATCAATGCTTGCATTTATGTGTCATATAGCTCCCAGGCCAATTAGAAGACATCACAGGAGTAGGTTTCATAGGCTAATAAAGCCCCATGCACTGTATTGTGGCTGCCATTTTGGAGAAAGAAGGCTGAGAGAAAAGCAAGCTGAGCAAAGCATTAATCAGTGGGCTGACCTCAGACAGTGACCTCCTGTCACCTGCAGTCCTGTGTATAGTTGGTGCACTACAAATCCCAGCCAACAGTAAATGAGCCCAAAAAACAATCACATTACAAGAAGAGCAAAGCATTGTTCAGTGGGCTGACCTCAGACAGTGCCTCCTCTCACCTTAAAGGGGTTATCCAGCCAAAAACTTATTATATGTATCAACTGGCTCCAGAAAGTTAAACAGATTTGTAAATTACTTCTATTAAAAAATCGTAATCCTTTCAGTACTTATGAGCTTCTGAAGTTAAGGTTGTTCTTTTCTGTCTAAGTCCTCTCTGATGACACGTGTCTTGGGAAACGCCCAGTTTATAAGCAAATTCCCATAGCAAACCTCTTTTAAACTGGGCGGTTCCCGAGACACGTGTCATCAGAGAGCACTTAGACAGAATAGAACAACCTTAACTTCAGAGGCTCATAAGTACTGAAAGGATCAAGATTTTTTAATAGAAGTAATTTACAAATCTGTTTAAACTTTCTGGAGCCAGTTGATATATATAAAAAAGTTTTTGCCTGGGATACCCCTTTAACTACTTTGTACAGTTTGTGCACTACAGATCCTAGCCAGCAGTAAACAAGCCCATAAAAGCTATGGCATTACAAATACTTACAATACAGAGCAGAGCAGTGGAAAGACCTGTATTTTGGCATGAACACATATTAAAAGCATTGTGTACATGGAATAGCCATCTTTTAACCTAACTTTAACATTATTACTTCGTTAAATGCATTGATATTAAATGCGGCATAGCTATCTAAGTGTCAGTTACGTGTATTTTAATATTTCTACCTGGGCTTAATATAACTACATGGTAAGCATAAAATCATTAGGATTGAAGGCTACATGGTTATCTAGGGGCAAGTTACGTGTATTTTCTAGATTTCATCAAACATAGTATTTCTACCTGGGCTTAACCCCTTAAGGACTCAGGGTTTTTCCATTTGACATTTTTCCTCCTTACCTTCATAACTCTTTCAGTTTTTCACCTAAAATTCTATGTGACAGCTTATTTTTTGCGCCACCAATTCTACTTTGTAATGACATCAGTCATTTTACCCAAAAATGTACAGCGAAACGTGAAAAATAATAATTGTGCGACAAAATTGAAGAAAAAACTCTATTTTGTATTTTGTCACTTTTGGGGGCTTCCGTTTTTACGCAGTACATTTTTTGGTAAAAATTACACCTTATTTTTATTCTGTAGGTCCATAAGGTTAAAATGATACCCCACTTGTATACTTTTGATTTTGTCGTACTTCTGAAAAAAATCATAACTAGAAGCAGTAAAATTTATATGTTAAAAATGGTTATTTCTGACCCCCTATAACTTTTTTATTTTTATGGGGAAGGGACGGTGGGAGGGCTCATTTTTTGCGCCGTGATCTGAAGTTTTTATCGGTACCATTTTTGTTTTGATCAGACTTTTTGATCACTTTTTATTCATTTTTTTATGGTTTGAAATGTGACCAAAAATACGCTATTTTGGACTTTGGAATTTTTTTGCGTGTATTCCATTGACCGTGCGGTTTATTTAATTATATAGTTTTATAGTTCGGACATTTATACACGCGGCGATACCACATATGTTTATATTTATTTTTATTTACATGTTTAATTTTTTCATTATGGGAAAAGGGGGGTGTTTTGAACTTTTGTTCAGGAAAGGGTTAATACATATTTTTTTACTTTTATTTTAACTATTTTTTTTTTGCAGTGTTATAGCCCTCATAGAGGGCTATAGCACTGGACACTTTGATTCATTGCACAGATCCCTGCCATGGGTTACCATGGCAGCGATCAGTGTTATCAGCACTTGACTGCTCCTGCCTGGATCTCAGGCACGGAGCAGCCATTCGGGGATCGGACACCGAGGAGGCAGGTAAGGGCCCTCCCGGTGTCCTGCTCGCTGTTCGGGATGCCGCGATTTCACCGCGGCGGTCCCGAACAGCCCGACTGACTAGCCGAGATAGTTTCACTTTCACTTTAGAAGCGGCGGCTTTGACCGCCGCTTCTAAAGGGTTAATACCGCACATCGCCGCGATCGGTGATGTGTGGTATTAGCCGCGGGTCCCGGCCGTTGATGAGAGCCGGGACCGACGCGGTATGATGCGGGATCGCGGCGAGACCCCGCTTCATATCGCGGGAGCCGGCCCAGGACGTAAAGGGATACTCCACTTGAAAACATTTTCTTTCAAATCAACTGGTGCCAGAAAGTTAATCAGATTTGTAAATTACTTCTATTAAAAAATCCCAATCCTTCCAGTACTTTTTAGATGATGTATACTACAGAGGAAGTTCTTTTCTTTTTGAATTTCCTTTCTGTCTGACAACATGCTCTCTGCTGAGACCTCTGTCCGTGTCTGGAACTGTCCAGAGCAGGATAGGTTTGCAATGGGGATTTTCTCCTACTCTGGACAATTCCTAAAATTGACAGAGGTGTCAGCAGAGAGCATGTTATCAGACAGAAAGGAAATTCAAAAATAAAAGAACTTCCTCTGTAGTATATAGCAGCTGATAAGTATTGAAAGTATTGGGATTTTTTAATAGAAGTAATTAACAAATCTGTTTAACTTTCTGGCACCAGTTGATTTAAAAGAATTTTTTTCCCCAGTGGAGTACTCCTTTAACATAACTGCAAAGTTAAAAGTGTTGAGATGAAATGCGGCATATGTGGTGTATTTTCTGGGTTTACTCAAACAAAGTATATTTACCTGGGTATAACATAACTATGTAGCTAAAAGCATTGACAGTGAAAGTTGACCAGTAGGTGAGTGACAAATAACCCCAAAAACATAAAAATAACCTCCAACTTTCCATAATAAAATATGCTTAGTAAAGGAATTGTTGGACGACGTAGAGGACAGAGCACCCCTGCCATGTCCTCTGCCAGTAAAAATGTTGGTGGCAGTACCAGCACCCATACAGGCAGGGCCGGACTGGACTACCGGGATACCGGGAAAATTCCAGGTAGACCGCTCGCCCGTGAGCTGGCAGTGGCCGGCCCGTGCTTGGCTGCCCAATTGCAGCAGCAGTGCGGGCCGGCCGCCGCCTCACACTAGCATACAAGGTCCTGACACGTATCAGGACCTTGTATGCATAATGCAGCGGCCGCTGAAAGTTTTTTAGGGGGGGCGGGAGGAGCGGGCATCCCTGTCACAGGCCGCTTTTGTAAACTCAATCTGCAGTGCAGTGCGAGCCTGTGACAGGGACAGTCGGAGGTCTGTGCAGGAAAGAGATATCGCAGGGTACTTACCCTCCTCTTCCCCCTCTGCTGTAGAATACAGGAGCCCAGCAGGGCAGAACGGCTTCTGAGGAAGGTAAACTGGGGGGCACTGTGTCCCCCAAACTCCCCCTCCCCCCTACACCATCCCTGTCCAACCTTTTCCAGCATTATCCCTCCCCCTTCCCAGCATGATCCCTGCTCACCCCCCCCCCCCCTTTCTCACCAGGGGTGCCTCCAGCTGTTGCAAAACTACAACTCCTAGCATGCTGGCAGTTGTAGTTTTGCAACAGCTGGAGGTACCCTGGTTGGGAAACACTAAAATAGGACATAGATCAGTGTTTCCTTAACAGGGGGCCTCCAGCTGTTGCAAAACTACAACTCTCAGCATGCTGGGAGTTGTAGTTTTGCAACAGCTGGAGGCACCCTGGTTGGGAATCAGTGTGTCCTTAACAGGGTGCCTCCAGCTGTTGCAAAACTACAACTCTCAGCATGCTGGGAGTTGTAGTTTTGCAACAGCTTGAGGCACCCTGGTTAGGAAACATTGATCTATGTCCTATATCAGGGGTACTCAACTGGCGGATCGCGGTATAGATAAGGACTGTGTCCACCAGTCATCTGGACCATCCGCTGGATCTCACCTTATTCATTTGTAGCTGTGTCTTTAAGACGCCAATACAAATGAATAGCCGCGGCCCGGAGCAAAGGAGCCCTGTGTCCCTGCCTTGCGCTTCTCCTATGATGCAGGTAGCACCATTAGCTGCCTGCATCATCTGCTCTGGCCAGGCCTGACTAGAAGAGGCCAGAGCAGCGGAGCAGTGCGGGACCTGGGACGGCGATCCTAAGCTCTCAGGTAAAAGTTTGTGTTCCCCCATCTGTGACTCTCCAGTTATTGTAGAACTACAGCTACCATGATGACCTTCTGTCTATGCATGATGGGAGTTGTAGTTTGCAACAGATGAAGAGTTACAGTGGCAAAGTTCATGTAGGGGCACAGTTTATATGGGGGCACAGTGGCATCATTAATTCCGTGGGCACAGTAGCATCATTAATTCTGTGGGCACAGCGGCGTCCTTAATTCTGTAGGTACAGTGGCATCCTTAATTCTGGGGGCAAGGCGGCATCATTCATTTTGGGGGCACAGTAGCATCATTAATTCTGGAGCACAGTGGCATCCTTATTTCTGTTGGCACAGTAGCATCCTTAATTTTGTGGGGCAAAGTGGCATATTTAATTCTGTGGGCAAAGTGGCTTTCTTAATTCTGTAGGTACAGTAGCATCCTTAATTTTGTGGGGCACAGTGGCATCCTTAATTCTGTAGGCACAGTGGCATTCTTAATTCTGTGGGTACAGAAGCATCCTTAATTTTGTGGGGCATAGTACCATCCTTAATTCTGGGGGCACAGTGGCATCATTAATTCTGGGGGTACAGTGGCATCATTAATCCTAGGGGCGAGTGGCATTATTAATCCTGGGGGCACAGTGGCATCATTTATTTTGTGGGCACAGGGTCTTCATTTACTGTGGGGGCACAGTGGCGTCATTCATTGTTTTTAGAGACACAGAGGTGCAATTAGTTGGCATTAGGGCATAGCATGTACCAGTAATATTGCAGGGGAATAGTGTGTGGCAGTATTATATTCAGGGTGTACAGTGTGTGGCAGTATTATATTCAGGGGTACAGTGTGTGGCAGTATTATATGCAGGGGCCCAGTGTGTGGCAGTATTATATTCAGAGGATACAGTGTGTGGCAGTATTATATTTAGGGTGCAGTGTGTGGCATTATTATATTCAGAGGATACAGTGTGTGGCAGTATTATATTTAGGGTGGCAGTATTATATTCAGGGATACAGTGTGTGGCAGCATTATATTCAGGGGTACAGTGTGTAGCAGTATTATATTCAATGGGTATAGTGTGTAGCAGTATTCAGGGGTACAGTGTGTAGCAGTATTATATTCAGGGTACAGTGTGTGGCAGTATTGTATTCAGGGATAAAGTGTGTGGCAGTATTATATTCAGCGGTACAGTGTGCAGCAGTATTATATACAGGGGTACAGTGTGCAGCAGTATTATATTCAGGGGTACAGTGTGCAGCAGTATTATATTCAGGGGTACAGTGTGCAGCAGTATTATATTCAGTGGTACAGTGTGTGGCAGTATTATATTCAAAGGATACAGTGTGTGGCAGTATTATATTTAGGGGTACAGTGTGTGGCAGTATTATATTCAGGGGCACAGTGTGTGGCAGTATTATATTCAGAGGCACAGTGTGTGACAGTATTATATTCAGAGGCACAGTGTGTGGCAGTATTATATTCAGAGGCACAGTGTGTGGCAGTATTATATTCAGGGGTCCAGTGTGTGGCAGTATGACGGTAATATGTATGCTGGTAATATTCCTCCTTGTATACTGGTATTATGGGTAATATTACTCTCAGTATACAGAATTTGGTCAGTATAAGCATGATGGTAATAGGTATAGTGATAGTATTCCTCCTTGTATACTGGTATTATTGGTACTATTGGTCTCAGTATACAGGATTTGGTTAGTAACATTATGATAGTGATATGCATGGTCATAATCCTCCTTTTATACTGGTATTATGGGTAATATTGGTCTCAGTATACAGGATTTGGTCAGTAACATTATGATAGTGATATGTATGGTGATAATATTCCTCCTGGTATACTGATATTATTGGTCTCAGAATACAGGATTTTCACATAGCACCTTTCTTTCTTTCGCAATTTTTCACTATAAGAGAAGGTCGTGGCACTTTATTTTTTGAATGTGTGGTGAACTGTGATTAGATCTTGAACACTGACACCATTCATTGTAACTGTCACGATGCCGGCTGGCAGGAGGTGGATCCTCTGTGCCAGAGAGGGATTGGCGTGGACCGTGCTAGTGGACCGGTTCTAAGTCACTACTGGTGTTCACCAGAGCCCGCCGCAAAGCGGGATGGTCTTGCTGCGTCGGTAGTGACCAGGTCGTATCCACTAGCAACGGCTCAACCTCTCTGACTGCTGAAGATAGGCGCGGTACAAGGGAGTAGACAGAAGCAAGGTCGGACGTAGCAGAAGGTCGGGGCAGGCAGCAAGAATCGTAGTCAATAAGGCAATAGCAGGAGGTCAAGTACACAGTATGGACAAACACAGTAACGCTTTCACTAGGCTCTAAGGCAACAAGATCCGGCAGGGGAGTGCAGGGGCAGAGATCAGATATAGTCTGGGAGCAGGTGGAAGCCAATTAAGCTAATTGGGCCAGGCACCAATCATTGGTGCACTGGCCCTTTAAGTCTCAGGGAGCTGGCGCGCGCGCGCCCTAGAGAGCGGAGCCGCGCGCGCCAGCACATGACAGCGGGGGACCGGGACGGGTAAGTGACCTGGGATGCGATTCGCGAGCGGGCGCGTCCCGCTGTGCGAATCGCATCCCCGACGGCCATGACAGTGCAGCGCTCCCGGTCAGCGGGACCGACCGGGGCGCTGCGGAGAGAGAGACGCCGTAAGCGCTCCGGGGAGGAGCGGGGACCCGGAGCGCTAGGCATAACAGTAACATTTGGCAAAGTAGGGGTGTACTCCTTACATATATATATATATATATATATATAGTAGCAAAATATGATGCAGCACTCCACAAGTTGGAAATAAAGGGTGGTTTTATTCCATCATGTGCATAGACAACGTTTCACCAGTCTCACACTGGCTTTTTCAAGTGTGTGAGACTGGTGAAACGTTGTCTATGCACATGATGGAATAAAACCACCCTTTATTTCCAACTTGTGGAGTGCTGCATCATATTTTGCTACTGTCTGGATTGAGGAACCGACGGACCCAGGTTCCAGTTATGGGGGCACCCCAAACTTCACTTTTTTTCTGGATATTGGTTGTGCCGTTTTTATTTGCCATATATATATATATATATATATATATATATATGTATATATATCCTCAAAGTGATACGCCTGCACTCTGCGGCCGTTTGCTGGCACATTGACACAGTGCTGTGGGGCTGGTATGCAATAATTTCCAGGGCTGGTTTTCATCTCCAGTCCAGCCCTGGATACAGGTAGCAGCAACAACAGTCAGGTGTCTGGTGGTAGTAACATAGTTCATAACATAGTTCATAAGGTTGAAAAAAGACCATCAAGATTGATCCAGATGAAGGCAGAGGAAGGCAAAAAAAAACTCATACTAGAGGTAAAAATTCCTTCCTGACTCCAAATATGGCATCAGAATAAATCCCTGGATCAACGTTCTGTCCCTATAAATCGAATATTCATAACCTGTTATGTTATTACTCTCCAAAAATTGATCCAGTCCCCTTTTTAACCATGACCATTTCCTCCAGATGAGAGTTCCACAGTCTCACTGCTCTTACAGTAAAGAACCCCTGTCTATGCTGGTGTAGAAACCTTCTTTCCTATAGGATGCCCCCTTGTTATAGATACAGTCCTGGGTATAAATAGATCATGGAAGAGATCTCTGTACTATCCCCTGATATATTTATACATAGTTATTAGGTCTCCCCTAAGTCTTCTTTTTTCTAAACTAAATAACCTTAATTCTGATAATCTTTCTGGGTACTGTAGTCCTCCCATTCCCGGTATTACTCTGGTTGCCCGTCTTTGAACCCTCTCCAGCTCCACTATATAGTTCTTGTACACTTGTGCCATTACTGTACACAGTATTCTATGTGTGGTCTGACTAGTGATTTGTACAGCGGTAGAATTATTTCCTTGTCGTGGGCATCTATACCCCTATTGATGCACCCCATGATTTTATTTGCCTTGGCAACAGCTGCCCGACACTGGTCACTACAGTTAAATTTACTGTTAACTAACACTCCCAAGTCCGTTTCCACGTCAGTCGTTAATACATAATCCCAGCCCGGATATTTCTTCCCCATGTGCATTACCTTACATTTATCAGTGTTGAACCTCATCTGTCACTTCCCAGCCCAAACCTCCAACCTATCCAGATCCATTTGTAACAGTGCTCTGTCCTCTATAGTGTTTACCGCTTTACAGAGTTTAGTATCATCTGCAAAGATTGCTACTTTACTATTCAACCCCTCTACAAGGTCATTAATGAATATATTAAATAGAACAGGACCCAAGACTGACCCCTGTGGTACCCCACTAGTAACAGTCACCCAATCAGAATAAGTACCATTAATAACCACCCTCTGTTTCCTATCATTGAGCCAGTTACTTACCCACTTACACAAATTCTACCCCAGCCCAATCCTTCTCATTTTATGCACCAGCCTTTTATGTGACACCATATCAAATGCTTTGGAAAAATTCAGATATATGACATCCAGCAATTGCCCCCTGGTCCAGTCTGGAGCTCACCTCCTCATAGAAGCTGATCAGGTTGGTTTGACAGGACCGATCCCTCATAAAGCCATGCTGATATGGGATCATACATTTATTTTTATCAAGATAGCATACAACGGAGGTTAAACTAACAGGTCTATAATTTCTGGGGTCAACTTTTGACCCCTTTTTAAATATTGGCACCACATTTGCCATGCACCAGTCCAGGGGAACCGTCCCTGTCACTATAAAGTCCTTGAATATTAAAAATAGGGGTCTGTCTATTACATTACTTAATTCCTTTAGAACACGGGGGGTGAATGCCATCTGGACCTGGTGATTTGTCTATTTAGATTTTTTGTAAGTGGCACTGTACTTCTTCCTGGGTTAGACAGGTGACCTGTACTGGGGAGTTTACCTTATCTCGCTGTATTTTACCTGGCGTTTCATTTAGTGTTGAACGCGAATATTAAAAATGCAAATTTTTTTTGCGAATATCGCCACTTCGCGATTTCGCAAATATTTAGAATATTTAGAATATTCGTAATGACGAGTATTAGTTTTTTTTTTCTTCTTCACAGTATACATCACAACAATGATGTGTGTAAAAAAAAAAAAAAAAAAGATCATCCCTCCCTGCTTCCAGCTTTTGGTCCAAAGAAGGCTCCAATATTATTTACTGTGTGAGTCGGTGTGGAGCGCAAATATTTCTTATATGCAAAAATGCTAATATTCGTGAATATAGGCCCTTCAAAAGGACACTGATCCCTCCCTTTTATCTTGTGGGCTAATGGGAAGGATGCAAATACCATTGTCAGAGGTTAGCAACATCCCTAGCAACCAATAGGAAAGTTGCCCACCCCTTCACTATATAAGATTCTTCCCAGCAGCGTTTTTTTTTTTTTGCAGTTGTGGTTGTGAGAGGAGATTGAACACTGTCTGTGCTGTGCTGTGCTTTTTTTTAAAGGCAAATCAAATTATATACTGAATTGATAGTTAGTGTTATACAGGGTAGGTTAGTTTAGCAGATAGGTTCTAGTGTAGGTTATAGTGTTAGTTGAAAGATATAATCGCGCATGCGCACTATACGAATTTCATTACGATTTTCGCATGGGAAAAAAGTGAACGAACATAGCGAATATGTCTGCCTGAGTTTGTGTGGTTTCAGGGGATAGTACGGCCCTTGTGGACTGGTAAACTGGTTCGAGGTCTTCTCAGGAGGAGAGTTTGACGTTATGACGGTGAGCCAGCTGTCTGTAGGTTCCTCATCATCTATAGTTACATGGTATGGTGGAGATGTCCCTCCTAGACAGTCTGTTATATCATCTTTGTCTTTGCTCCCTCCTCCAGTGCTAAGCAGGAGAATAGCATTAACCAAGAGGAGGAGTTGTGTCACATTCAGCCTTTGGAGTGTGTTGCTGAGGTGGAGGGGGATGCAGTGGCCAAGCATAGCAAAAGTGGGCAAACCAATGCAATAGAGCAAAAGCGATTTGGTCACTTCATAAATGTAAGTAACAATATAGGGCAAAGTCAAATGGCACAATGAACCTGTCAGGTACTAAAGTGTATGAAAAGAAAACTTGCACTCACAGATCCAGGGGTTCAACTTTTTATAAATCCAAATCCACAAGACAGAAAACGAATTGTAGAAGGAGTCCGGGTCGGGAAATGCTGGAGCGAAAGCTCCACGTGTGGGGGTGTACTGCCTGTTGTCCTGTTCACTGGCAAGTCCACCACTGCCTGATGTAAACCGGATACTACAAATCCAACCAGTCTGCCACTGCCTGCTGTACGCTGGATACTACCACTCCAACCAGTCTGCCACTGTCTGCTGTCCACTGGTTACTACAACTCCAACCAGTCTGCCACTGGCTGCTATCTGCTGGCTACTACAACTCTCACCAGTCCACCACCCTGCTGCTACCTCTACTAGCAACCAGGCCTACACATTTGCAACCCATGATCCCTCTTTAAAAAGGGAAAAAATTTTTTACCTTTAATACAAAAAGCTATTTCTTCTTCACCTATCCTGGAGCAAGTCCTAAAAAGGGCGAATTGTTAAACACTTGAAAAAGCCATTGCATTTTCTGATCAGCTGAAAACCCATGCCACATCAACTGAAACAGGTAAGCACAAGGCATACACAATAAGCTCTACATTATTCTCTAATAATAGCCTTGTCACGATCACACCCTATCGGTCCAGCCAAGACGCTAGAGAGAGTGTGATGGTGCAAGGGTTAAAGCCGCCAGACCTCTGGGTATTCACTACTAGTCCCAGCAAGTCCCCAAATTAACCCTCAGATAAACGTGTTTCACCCGAGCTGCCTTCAGAAATGTGAGCTCATATATTTAGAGATCAAAGACCAGAGCTGATTAATTAAACATTTAATCTGATAAAAGGTATCACAGTTCTATATATGTAAAAATACAGGAACAAATGACATACAGGTATAAAAAATATATATAAGAGTTTAGCAATACAAGTTCAGAAAAGCAAAAATGAAGTTCTTACAGCGTAATAGTATAGCAGTCCATGAGAGTGAGTCTCCAGCTGTCCTTAGGATGGTCTTGTCAGCTTGGGGCACAGATCTTTAACAACCTGACTCTAGCATTGTTAAATATTATATATCTCCATTTCCCCCTCCCCTCTGATCCCACCAGGGGGGCATCTCTCTTCCTGGCCCTCTTATCTGGTTGATTATATGATGGGACCAAAGTGCAGGACTTCAAAGACGATGTAAACACACAGCCAGACCCCCCCCCCCCCCAATAAACTGCAATACACAAAAGACACAGGATACACCGTCTGAAGGACCCCTCACCCCCCAGGTCTTAGTTTATACACAGATGCAATAATAAAACACATGTATGGTTTAATACTCAGGCCTGGGCCTGACAAGCCTATACTGCACTATATATGCCGGAAAAAAAATAGCTGGAGAGCTTCTTAAGGAGCACTAGCAGAAAAAGTAAAAAAAAAAAGTCAATTTAAGGAAGAATCAATACCATTTATAACAGGATACAGGAGGGACTATCTTGCAAATATATATATATATATATATATATATATATATATATATATAGATATATATATTGATATGTTAAAGTTAAAACTAGTTCTTAGTTAAAACTACTTTTCTCTAGTGAAAACTAGTTTTCTCTAGTGAAAACTAGTTTTGACTAAATGCCTTTGTGAAAGCTAGTATTGACAGCTTTTCCCCAGTGAAAACTATTTTTGACTGAACGTTTTTGTGAAAACTAGAATTGACTGCATTTTCCTAGTTAAAACTAGTTTTTACTGAATGCCTTTGTTGAAACACCAGTTTTTACTAAACGCCTATGTACAAACTAGAATATTTACTGAATGCTTCATACAAACCAGAATACTTACGGAATGCCTTTGTAATCAAAAACCTAATGTCAATTGAAACTGGTTTAAAGTGGAGAAAACTAGTTTTAATAAAATGACTCAGTTCAAACTGTTTCCACAGAGGTCACAGTTCATCTAGCTTACACGTGACGCTTGAGATCAAAGTTCATCTAGCTCACACGTGGTGCTTGAGAAAGATTCTTATTTGTTGTGTGACGTCGCCTGACTCGTGGTGGGTTGATCATGCTGCCTCCGCATACCCCTGTACCCTTCTGTTAAGCACGCTCAATCGGGTTGACCTCGCTGCTTCCACATAACCACGTACCCCCTCCACTAAGCACGCTCGTGCAGGCTGACCACGTCGCCCTTGCAAACCCATGTATCCCTCCGCTAAGCACCAAAACAAAACTTTTTAAGTGCTGTACATCTTGGCAAAACAATAGTTTTTCTAATATACTTCTTAAAAAAAACAAACAATAATTCACATTTTATTAAAGAAAACGGTCTTGGAAAATCACGTCACTAGGGGTCGATGAGTCCTGCAGCAGCATCAGCTTGTCCACGAGTCATGGACAAGAGATGGCTGATGGACAAAGCTGCGGATGGGACTAGCATTATGCTTTACTCACTCCCAGCCTGTCACTTTGTCTGGGGGAGCGCATGGCTGCAGGGAGCAAGTTTACATTAATTTACAGCATCAGTGCTAGGAGCCTCTGAGGATCGCAACACAAGACCAGGAGTTCATAAACTTTTATGGAGTTTCACTTCAAGGGACATCATTATATTTTTCTGTAAATATTTCTACATTGTAACTGTTTTATTTTTCTCTCTTTTTCTTTCTTCTTTGGGGTGGCAAAGTTCGGCACAGGGGGAAAACAGCTGATCGGATGTGGGATATTACGGAGCTATGGGCAGTGCAGGACTTTACAAGATATGTGACTTCTGTAATATGCTGACAGCCAGGGGCATCACTAGATTAAAACATTATGGGCCTGTTCCCCAAATAAAAAGAAAAGTGGCCCAAATGTCAGCTGCTGAGTGAGTCCATATATATGTGTTTCCCAAACAGAGTGCCTCCAGCTGTTGCAAAGCTACAATTCCTAGCATTCTCAGATAGCCAAAGGCTGTACGGGCATGCTGGGAGATGTAGTTTTGAAACATCTGCTTGGGAAACAATGCCATACACTCAGCAATCTTGGCCTGTCATGTACGTCATGGAAGGTTTTCCCAACCGGTGATGAAAATGGCCGCCACTGAACGTGTAGCACTGTGCCTAGTAAGATGGTGGCTGATAGCCAGCCATCTTGCCTCAATATCAGTGCTCCCCCCCACCACGATCGCGGCACCACGCTGGAGGAGCCGACAGGGGAAAAAAAAAGGAAGAGCCACAGGAGGTATGTATGCCGGAGGTAAGGGGGAGGTGGTTGAAATTGCTGCCTGCTATGGAGGAACTGTTTCCTACAATGGGGGAACTGCTGCCTACTATGGGGAAACTGTTTCCTGCTATGGGGGAACTGCTGCCAACAATGGAGGAACTGCTGCCAACTATGAGGGAATGGTTGCCTACTATGGGGGGACCTCTGCTGCCTTCCTAATGTGGGGGACATCTGCTAGATACCTCAATGTGCGGGACTTCTGCTGCCTACTGCGAGAAGGTGAAAGGCATGGTGGTTGATGGGCGATATGTGTCACCAAGGCTCCTGGCTCCAGTAAGAGATGGTTTTTATTCAGTGTCTGTGCTGCGATGCAGACTGACACTGTGCCTGTAGTATGGCTGAAAGGCCAATAAGGGACGGCTCTTACTGGGAATGATCAAGTGTAGGGTGGGGATCATTCCCCACAATCCAGGACGCCTTTTGTTGGCCTTAAAGCTAGGCTGCCTCTCCAGCTGGGGGGGGGGGGGACAGATTTGCTAGTTGCAGTTCACAGTGCCAGAGAGAGCTGAGTGGGAAGTTCTTCCCTGAGAGGTGGGAAGCTGGTCAGTAGACTGCCTGGAGGCTTGGAAAAGACTTTCTTGATGCCACATGGTATGGACTCAGGTGTGAATAAACACCTAAGGAATACAGGTGGACTTTTGTTATATTTTCCTTTGTTCTGCATTTAAAGACTGTATGCCAGGCGTCAATAAAACATTGAACTTTGATTTGATCTGCTAGAGTCATCACACTACCTAATGTGGGAAGCTATCTACTACCTACAAGCTATTATGGAGACTAATTACCAAGCTAATAGGAGGGGCTACCTACTACCTACATAGCGTAAATGAGGGTATTCATTCAGGGGAAAGCTATCTGGGGGATTTACTTTTACATTCGTTGTGTTTTGTTTTTATATATATAAAAAAAAGAAAAAGCCCTTCCCTAATAAAAACTGAAAACACCCCCTTTTTCGCATAGAAAAAAAAACCTGTCACATGACATATCGGCGAGTACTTTAAAAAAGTATCGGTACGCAAACCCGGTCTTAAAAAAATGGTATCGGAACATCCCTAATAACTAGATTTATTTGGCATGACTATCTCTCTTACAAGTAGAGAATTTTTAATCTAGAAAAATGCAAAAAAAAAATTAAAACACTGCATGTATCAACAAAATTTACTACTAATATAAAGTACAATATGCCACAAAAAACAACCTCTAGCAAAAAAAGAAACAAATACAGCCAATTCTAGTTTTCACAAAGGCATAAATTCTAGTTTTGTTATGAAGGCGTTCAGTATTCTAGTTTGTATGAAGGTGTTTAGTAAATATTCAGAGGCATTCAGTAAAAACTGGTTTTAAAGGGGTACTCCGGTGAAGACCCTTTTTCTTTTAAATCAACTGGTGGCAGAAAGTTAAACATATTTGTAAATTACTTCTATTAAAAAATCTTAATCCTTCCAGTACTTATTAGCTGCTGAATGCTAGAGAGGAAATTCCTTTCTTTTTGGAACACTGATGACATCAAGAGCACAGTGCTCTCTGTTGACATCTCTGTCCATTTTAGCAACCGTGCATAGCAGATGCATAGCAGATGTATGCTAAGGGCAGCATGGTGGCTCAGAGGTTAGCACTGCTGCCTTGCAGTGCTGGAGCCTTGGGTTCAAATCCCTCTAAGCACAACAATAAATAAAGCGTTATTATTATTATAATAACATCAGCAGAGAGAACTGTGCTCGTGATGTCATCAGAGAGCATTCCAAAAAGAAAAGAATTTCCTCTGTAGTATTCAGCAGCTAATAAGTACAGGAAGGATTGATATTTTTTAATATAAGTAATTTACAAATATGTTTAACTTTCTGCCACCAGTTGATTTAAAAGAAAAAAGGTTTTCACCGGAGTACCCCTTTAACTAGGAAGAAGCAGTCAATTCTAGTTTTCACAAGGCATTAAGTCAAAACTAGTTTCTACTAGGGAAAAGCAGTCAATACTAGTTTTACAAAGGCAATAAGTCAAAACAAGTTTTCTCTATGGAAAACTAGTTTTAACTAAAAACTAGTTTTATATATATATATATATATATATATATATATATATATATATATATATATATATAATGTGTGCACTGGCAGGTAATAGGATGCGCTGAAAGGTCTGCATCTGATTTATAAACACAGAGATAATTTCTTCCAAAAAACAGCACCGCCTCAGGTTGTGTGTGGCATTGCAGCTCAGTTCCAATGAGGTGAATGGAGCAAGGTTGTAATTCCACGCACAACCTGATGACAGAAGTGGAGCTGCTTTTGGAAGAAATGAGCTGTGTTTCTATCTCTGGATAACCCCTTTACTTCGAGGTTTGCTCTCGCACCCGAAGTCTGCGGCCTGAATTTACAAGTATGCCCTGGGGTTTTCTGTATTTTCGACTTATATGGACATTGTGTGTGACCACTGTCCCAGTATACTGTACACTGATCATTCATCGGGTCACACTGGACATTTTTGTGCATGTTTTGTGCAGTGTTTCTCACCTAGTGTTCCTCCAGCTGTTGCAAAACTACAACTCCCAGCATGCCTGGACAGCCGTTGGCTGTCCAGGCATGCTGGGAGTTGTAGTTTTGCAACAGCTGGAGGCATATTTGCTGGGAATCACTCCACTAGAGACAAGGCTCGTGCCTCCCTGGGGTACACCATGGCCTCAGATAGAGAACCTTGGTCTTGAATTGCACTGCCTGTTTTTACCACAAGGGGTCAGTATACTGCTGTGCATCAGTAAAGGACTGACTTACAGTATATGCAGAAATGTTGACACTTCTCTAATAATATTCCTCATCGGAAAAAGAGCGAGGGAAGAAGAGAGCTCTTGACATTCATTACACTAAAAGCCGCCGCTCCTGCGTGACTCCCACCAACAAACTAAACATTAATATCAGCAGATCATTTCAGCGTGGCAGATTCTCACTCCGCTTAAATGTTCTCTTCCTTTTGGAGTTCATGCTACGGTATTAAAATTGGGAAACTTTAATTCCTCTCCTAGAGGAAGACCAGTTATAATATTTATAGTGTCCCCCGATACAGAAAAAGTATTGATTGTAAGATTATCCTTGCATATTTTATATATATATATATATATATATATATATATATATATATACACTAATGCAAGAGGTTCTGAGGTGGCACCGCTTGTCAATCTAATGCCCTCTGTAAACAGTACTCGCTAATGGGAAGGCAAACAGGCAGGTGTGTGCGGTGGTGCTGGGAAAAGATAAAGGGAAGTACCATTCAATGTATAGATAATGACACAAAGACAACACAGTACCCGCACTCACCGCACGTCTAGCGTCTTCAGGTTCCAAACGTGGACATCACCCGACGAGATACTCGGCAGGAACAGGGGGCGCTCAGGGAGGAGGCGACTGCCGGCGGTTTCGCACTAAGAAAAGCGCTTCATCCGGCCTCGAATATATATATATATATATATATACAGCAACAGGAGAATACAGCAGCACACTGCTAGCACAAAGATATAGATGAAACATGAGTACATAGATAAAACATGAGTATATAGATAGAACATGAAAAAGCTATCCAGCTGTATATTTAGCCCAGCAGCTTGCACCTGCAGGCCAGGTTTTTACTATAGTTTGGATCAATAGTGCTGGCCAGTTTATCTTTTTGGTTTTATATATATATATATATATATATATATATATATATATATATATTAGAAGATAAAAAATAAAAAAAACTCCAGAAGAGCAGCACAACAAATTTAAGAAAACCGATGCAATGGTGCACGCTGGGTGTGGACCTTGGTGAGAGGTTGACTTGTACTAGAAAAAAACAAGAGACCAGCAGCACACAGAAGAATAAGTGCAAAAAAGGTGGAGGTTTATTGCATTATCCCAGTGTACAAAAGAAGCAACGTTTCAGCGACCTCTTGTTGAGAACGGCGACGAGAGGTCGCTGAAACGTCGCTTCTTTTGTACACTGGGATAATGCAATAAACCTCCACCTTTTTTGCACTTATTCTTCTGTGTGCTGCTGGTCTCTTGTTTTTTTTTTTTTTTTTTTTATATTAGAAGATAGATATAAGATAGATAGATAGATATGAGATAGATATAAGATAGATAGATAGATATGAGATAGATATAAGATAGATAGATATGAGATAGATAGATAGATAGATATGAGATAGATAGATAGATAGATAGATAGATATGAGATAGATAGATAGATATGAGATAGATAGATAGATAGATAGATAGATATGAGATAGATAGATATAGATATGAGATAGATATGAGATAGATAGATAGATATGAGATAGATAGATATGAGATAGATAGATAGATAGATATGAGATAGATAGATATAGATATGAGATAGATATGAGATAGATAGATAGATATGAGATAGATATGAGATAGATAGATAGATATAGATATGAGATAGATATGAGATAGATAGATAGATATGAGATAGATAGATAGATATGAGATAAATAGATATGAGATAGATAGATATGAGATAGATAGATATGAGATAGATAGATGTGAGATACATATATATGAGATAGATAGATATAGATATGAGATAGATATGAGATAGATAGATAGATATGAGATAGATAGATATGAGATAGATAGATAGATAGATATGAGATAGAGAGATTGATAGATAGATATGAGATAGATAGATAGATAGATATGAAACAGATAGATATGAGATAGATATGAAACAGATAGATATGAGATAGATATGAGATAGATAGATATGAGATAGATATGAGATAGATAGATAGATATGAGACAGATAGATATGAGATAGATATGAGATAGATAGATAGATAGATAGATATGAGATAGATATGAGATAGATAGATAGATATAGATATGAGATAGATATGAGATAGATAGATAGATAGATAGATATGAGATAGATATGAGATAGATAGATATAGATATGAGATAGATATGAGATAGATAGATAGATAGATAGATATGAGATAGAGAGATAGATAGATATGAGATAGAGAGATAGATAGATATGAGATAGATAGATATGAGATAGATAGATAGATATGAGATAGATAGATAGATAGATATGAGATAGATAGATAGATAATGTAGAAAGATGGGCAGCACAGATAGATGAGATAGCAGTGCACGCTGGATACCCCGGTCACAGGTCCAATAAATCCATGTAGACAAACAGCAGCACTCAGATTTCCAAGTGAACAAAGTGAGTGGCTTTATTTAACCAAGCATCAAGGATAGCGAGGTTTCAGCCGTCTCACACGGCCTTTGTCACGGCCTTAAAAAAAATGTGAGGTCAAATGGATCTTTACACTCAATACTATGAGGCCGTTAGGTCTCAAGACAACCACAAAAATGACCAAAAGGTAAACCTCCTCCAATGTAGCCCCTCTATCCGATGTATATCTCTTAATCTGTATACTGTTTTGTGTGATCCTAATAATAATTCTTCTTTCTGTTTGTTTGTATTAGAGATTCCACTGAAAACCATCATGTACGGCCACCGGTAGAGCTGCTACTTTAATATACACAACATATGGAGCATATTATACAGCATACATATTGGCTTAAATACTGTTATAATGTTGGATGTCCAAATTGTTTCCTGGGGTGCAGTAGATGCTGAACAGCCGCTGTGAGAGGTGGTAGGAATAAGGTGGCGGTACCTGTCTTATTACAGTAACCAGTCCGCCTGATCTCCTGCAAACAGCACCCTATGGTGACACATGGGGTGATCTGGATGTCTGCACCCATGACCCACATTGGCCAGTTACAAGAGGGGAGCCATGCCAGCTCTTACTGCACATACCCCTGCTGTGGAACACGGGACAACTGACTATAGGAACAATCTGTAAGTATTAATCACTATGGGCAAGCTTGCCCTTATACAAGATGGCCCCCGTGTCTCTCGCTGTGCTACTAAGCATGCGCTATTCCCTTACAGCTTCTCTCTATACCGGCAGGTCTCTATTGGCTGCCAGCGCTCTGGGGATCGCACATCCTATCGGAGAACCCGGTGCAGCTGCGCAGTAGCCGGCGCTCCACGCCCCAAGTTACACACGTGTATATACAGCATGCTCTGCCAGGTAAGTGCCCGATTACTGTACATCATGTATTTATATGTAAATATGTAATGGATGTTTCAAGCATATCGCTGCACAGTCACTACATCACACATGATGAACACTAAAGTCACGCGACCAATACCGATCACTTCTGCATGGATTTTCTATGTCTTGTTTTTTATATATAAACCATGATTATGTTTGTATATATCATCACTGTTTATACTGTATACTAATTGTTTAATGAGGTCACTCACTGATCATATATAAGAAAGCACATTGGGTCACTCAGTTGACCTTGAGAATGGCGACGTGAGGTCGCAGAAACGTTGTTCTGTATTACACTGGACTAATGGAATAAATCTTCACCATTTTTTCAATACTCCTTTGTGCGTTGCTGTTCCTTGGACATTATCTATCTATCTCATATCTATAGGAAAGGATCGCAGCACACACAGTGATTTCAATAAAGTGCGCTGTTTATTGCATCCTCATTTGAGATGAGCGAACTTACAGTAAATTCTATTCGTCAAGAACTTCTCGGCTCGGCAGTTGATGACTTTTCCTGCATAAATGAGTTCAGCTTTCCGGTGCTCCGGTGGGCTGGAAAAGGTGGATACAGTCCTAGGAGACTCTTTCCTAGGACTGTATCCACCTTTTCCAGTCCACCGGAGCACCTGAAGGCTGAACTAATTTATGCAGGATAAGTCATCAACTGCCGAGCCGAGAAGTTTGTGACGAATCGAATTCACTGTAAGTTCGCTCATCTCTAATCCTGATGAAACAAAAGTGCGACATTTCTGAGGCCTCACGCCGCCATTCTCAAGCATAACATGTGAGTCAAACAGGGGTTCTTAAATACTCCCCTTAAACAGTGTATAAGTAATCAATCAATAAAGTGCAAAACATTATAATTCATAAATATCATATAGTGAAAACATCAAAGTTATCATAGTGCATGATTAAGTACATAAGGTGCTATATTTTAAGAGGAGAATCACTCGTAGTGCCTCCAAAGTGCAGTGCATGTAATTGATGCTGGGATAATTAATAAAAAGGGAGCGGACACTCACCACTGTACATAGCATCAATCTATAAACATGAACCACGCTAGCGTGGGTGAAAAATCTATGCGCAGGCGCCGGGTAAAAGACCCGTGTGGTGTCCCGGTACCATATTGCATACCGTACCTTGTATGGTGGTCCCCAAAGTCAGAGTTAGTACGTTCAGGTAGGGTTCCCCAGGTGGGACAGCCCCTAGTCGCCTCTCTTCTACTCTAATTTTATGATATTTATATGTACATATTTAATAATGTATATCTAATATAATGTATAGTACTTACCTTGTTAGCGTTGCAGGACCTTTGGTCATGTGACCATGTTAATTCCTCTATGGTATGTTAGAGGATCTTTGGAGGTCCTTGGGTCACATGCTACCCATAACTCTATGTGAAGGTGATTGACACAAGTATTGGGCCAATCAGCTCTAGTCCAGCCCCTGCCCATATAACGGAGCTGTAGCTAATTATCGCTCTCTTGGGTTGCTGCTCTCATGGATGCCGGACTAGCAGGACGGATCTGCGCAACTTTCAAAGACACGCTAGGCCTGAAAACCTACCGGCCTCAGCTGAACTAAACCGTGAGTTCTAACCTAATCCCCGCTAAAGCTAGCGTGACTACTGGACCGCAACTAAATCCAGTGGAACAGCGCATAATTGCTTAAGGTCCCAACCTTTGTCAAGCTCCAAGAGAATTTGCATTTGTAGAGACTGTTACTGTTGGGAAGTTGCATAAAATCTTCAGTAAAAGTTCCAACTGTTTTCAGCAAACTCTCCGGTTGTGGACATTCAATTATTCTATACCTCCCTATCGCTCTTGGGAAGGGTGGCGGTAGGACAAGCATTACAGAGGAGCCCTCACCCTGGCATCACGAATAGAAAGGGGTTAACCAGACACCCTTTAGTCACCGCACAGCTACACCCCATATACCCTACTCCCCCAGGCTATCACAGTAATGATAACACATTGAGGTTGTGCATGCGCCTTAGCCTTCTGCGCTCGCGTCCGTCAAGATAACAGTGGGCATCATATCAGGGATATCACGATAGAGCCTGGTTTCATTAACTCTTGCAGCACCTCCAGCAGTCCATGACAGGTAGATATCCATACATCAGCATCCATAGATGCCCGGACGGGTCACCAGTCAGCCGACGTCAGTCAAAATAGGACGACCGATCCTGAAACAGAAACGTCATCCCCTTAACTAATAGGATCCTACCCGATAGTTACCCAGTGCAGGGGAGGTTCTGCTTCTTGTGTCCAGGTCTCTTGTGTGGTTCCCAATAGCCTAGTTTTCCACAATAATTATGTATGGACTGGCAATCCGACTTAGTCCTGAAGTTGAAAATACTTTCTTGTAATAAAAAAATATATACCGGTCAGTGTTGAGATAATCCTCCGTCGATCATCAAGCATCTGCAAAAATTCACATCATCAATATTATAAAACTAATAGAAAGCAGAAAGAAAAAAGACTCACTCAATACTGTATGTCAATTCACATGCAGACACTTTCAATACATCAGGGTCTGAACAACATCAAGGGATATTCCTACTTAAACATTTTTGAGTATGTTTTGAACTCAACGTTCAGGCCTCTTGGTTTTAAAGTATCTAATGTACCGTATAGACTCGAGTATAAGCCTAGGGTGGGAAATACATAATCCCCCCATGTCATCATCCAGACCCCCATCATTAACACCCCCATCATCATCACCCTGTCATCATTCCCCCTTCATCATCCCCCCTTCATCATCACCGCCTGTCATCATGCCCCCCTTCATCATCACCCTGTCATCGTCCCCCCCTTCATCATCACCGCCTGTCATCATCACCACCTGTCATCATCCAGACCACTGTCATCATGCCCCCCCTAATATCATCACCGCCTGTCATCATCCAGACCACTGTCATCATCCCCCCCCCCCCTAATATCATCACCGCCTGTCAATCCCTTCATCAATAGTCTTCAACCTGCGGACCTCCAGATGTTACAAAACTACAACTTCCAGCATGCCCGGAGGTCTACAGGTTGAAGACCACTGCGGCCTTCGTCATCATCCAGACCCCCCCCCCCCCTTTAGTTTTCTACTCACCTTCCCTCGGTGGGAAGGAAAGGTGAGCTGTTCCGGGCCATCTATGCTGCAGGGACCGTCCGCTGGGGAGGGTTAGTAGTTCCGGGCTGTCCATCTTCACCGGGAGGACCTCCAGATGTTACAAAACTACAACTCCCAGCATGCCCGGAGGTCTACAGGTTGAAGACCACTGCGGCCTTCGTCATCATCCAGACCCCCCCCCCCCCCCCCCCCCTTTAGTTTTCTACTCACCTTCCCTCGGTGGGAAGGAAAGGTGTGCTGTTCCGGGCCATCTATGCTGCAGGGACCGTCCGCTGGGGAGGGTTAGTAGTTCCGGGCTGTCCATCTTCACCGGGAGGCCCTCTTCTCCGCTCTGGGCCTTCCCCGGACTAGTGACGTTGCCTTGACCACGACGCACAGGGAAGTTAATGCGCAGGGACGGACGTCAAGGCAACGCCACTAGTCCGAGGCCGGGCCCGGAGCGGAGAAGAAGGCCTCCCGGTGAAAATGGACAGCCCGCCAAGACTAACCCTCCCCACCGTACGGTCCCTGCAGCATAGATGGCCCGGAACAGCTCACCCTTCCTTCCCACCGAGGGGAGGTGAGTAGAAAACTAAAGGGGGGGGGGGGGGGGTCTGGATGATGACAAAGGCCGCAGTGGTCTTCAACCTGTAGACCTCCAGGTGTTTCAAAACTACAACTCCCAGCATGCCTGGACAGCCGATGGCTGTCTGGGCATGCTGGGAGTTGTAGTTTTGCAACATCTGGAGGTCCGCAGGTTGAAGACCACTGAGAGGGGATTGACAGGCGGAGAGTTCACTCGAGTATAAGCCGAGGGGGGCGTTTTCAGCATGAAAAATCAACAGGGGTAGTTTAAAAGCTGTAATCTGAGGAAAACCATCTCTAATAAGGTGCCACTGCTTAAGTATTACCTGGAATTGTTATTATACGTGGTCACCAATGGTAACCTCTCTGACATATCCTTAGTAACTGGTGTTTTAGTCGTACCTTTGATCCTGTCTGCATGTCTCTTTATCACTCTCATCGGGTATCCCCGCTCTTTGAATTGTCTCGTCATGTTGTTTAGAGCTCTGTCTAATTTTTCATTCGGTCAGTAATCCTTTGGGCACTCAACATTTGACTATACGGAAGGGATTCTATCATGGTCCGCGATTGACAACTCTCAAAGCGTAGGAGAGTATTACAATCAGTTGATTTAGACTTATAAGTCTGTTGTCAAACCGCGGTCCACGATAGAAACTGATATGTCCAAAAATTGTACTGTAGATTCAGAGTTAAGTCAAAGTGTATTGTATAATAGCAGGAGGAGACTTCTGAAAATGGTGGGATTCAGCGGCGCTGACCAGGAGCAGACACGTCAGGTAGGTACGAAGGTAGCTTCATTAAAACAATGCAATGCGTTTCACCGCAGGTGCGGCTTCATCATGCCTGATGAAGCCGCACCTACGGTGAAACGCGTTGCATTGTTTTAATGAAGCTACCTTTGTACCTACCTGACGTGTCTGCCCCTGGTCAGTGCCGCTGAATCCCACCATTTTCAGAAGTCTCCTCCTGCTATTGTCCTATTCGGATATTCGGATGGTGAGGCTGCAGACTGGATCTACCTCTCACTCACTCTGACCACTGTTGTGTGTGAGCTTACACAACCGCACTTGGTACGGACATTTTCCATTACATGTGTGGACCCTAAACCTGCGATGTTACACTATGGAGCGCTCTCTCTTCTCTTTAAAGTGTATTGTATGTCAGAGTCAACTGTATTCAAAAATAAATGGAACTGTTTTAACTCCTCCTCACCACCTGTCTAAATGAGGAAAATGTCATCGATGTATCTCCACCACCCCAGAACATATCTATCTATCTATTTATCTATCTCATATCTATCTATCTATTTATCTCATATCTATCTCATATCTATCTATCTATCTAATACATATTATCTATATTTATTCTCTCTCATATTGTATACAACCCCTTCTGCAAACAACAAAACCCTCACACAATTATATCAAGAGAAAAGAAAAAAAGTTCTTACTGTTGAATATGAATAAATAAAACAAAATAAATATATATATATATACACAATTGAGTTCTTAACATGTCGCTGATCGTCATCATATTGAGCTATTTCCCAGAAAGGTGAGTGGTGGACATAGGTGACGTTGTGCAATACCTCTGCTCCATTCTCCCTATTTTGTACAGTTAATGAGACCATCAACCGCACAGAAGGCAAAATGTGACCACAAGAAACATGTGCAATCAAAGGACTGAAAACAAACAAAAAAGGAGTTTTCTGCAAATGAGCTACTTGGAAATGAGAGCAAACAACAGGAGAGTATGAGTGCGGTGTGTGATGAAGCTGTGACTCATGTCGTGTTGGGCAATACACCCAGGGGGTTTGCTTTAAAGGGAACCAAGTGAAATGTCCCAGTACAGGACATGGTCCGGCACCGCAGTTAGGCCCTGTCAGGTTGAGTCCCTCGGTGACCTGGGTACTCCCCTGCTGTTTCTATAATGTTATTTATCCTACATTCTGTGTAGTTAGTGTCCTAATGTATAGATAGTCTAAAGGACCTGTGAGATTGCCACGTTATGTTATGTTGTCACATGATGTTACCCAGAGAGCACCAGCTTAACCTATGACCCATAGCTTGACCAATGGGCTTTAGTCCAGCCCCCCACTATATAAAGGGGCGGCCATTACAATTCATTCTATTCCTTTACTGAGAACCGAGAACCAGCCAGTACAGACATCTCAGTGCTAGTGACCAGCATCTGGAAGGCCACAAAGCTACAGTCATTCCAGTAAGTCAAAAGTCTATGGCTGCTGTCACTACAAATAGTCAACTCCTGCATATAGTCAAGCCTCAAGATAATTATCTAAAGTTTATTACAAGTATAATTGGTCCCAGCAAGCTGCGAGGTCCTTCTGGGTCCTGGCCACCTCTCTGGGAATCTGGCCTAGCTGTGAAGATAATTCCATCTGTCTTAAGCTCAGTACCTGCAAGGGTAAAAGATGTGCCGGAGAAGCGCGCCAAAGGTTTCCGCCAGAGCCAGAATCCCGCCCCCGGGCGTGGAAACAATGTTGTGGTGTCCAGCCCAAAATGGTACTTGAAAGGTCCGCCCCTTGTTGCCAGGGGGGCGGATGAAAAGGATGCACCGCTGAGTCACTTCTGGTCCTTCATCAAAAAGTTGCACGTCATGTAATAAATTAGAAAAATGATTTCCAGTCTGACCACAGTGCTCTCTGCTGACACCTCTGTCCATGTCAGGAACTGTCCAGAGAAGGAGCATGAAATTCGATGCAGATCCATTACGTGTGACCCTACCCTTAAGGTTTTCTGTCATTAGAACCATTTAACCTGTTGTTTTACATCGGGGGAGGCGCCTGCTGCCATTAACTTTCCCAGCTTAAACTTTTAACATGTCTGGGCAGCATGTCACATGTTTTGTTCTTATGACGTAACACCTGTCTCCAATATGGTTGCTTCGGACCCTGGTGCCTAAAGAAGCTTAAAGGTGTACTCCGGTAGAAGACAATTTATTTTAAATCAACTGGTGCCAGAAAGTTAAACAGATTTGTAAATTAATTCTATTAAAAAATCTTAATCCTTTCAGTACTTATCAGCTGCTGTATACTACAGAGAAAGTTCTTTTCTTTTGGAATTTATTTTCTGTCTGACCACAGTGCTCTCTGCTGACACCTCTATCCATGTCAGGAACTGTCTAGAGTAGGAGCAAATTCCCTTAGCAAACCTATCCTGCTCTGGACAGTTCCTGACATGGACAGAGGTGTCATCAGAGAGCACTGTTGACAGACAGAAAAGAAATTCAAAAAGAAAAGAACTTTTTCTGTAGTAAACAGCAGCTGATAAGTACTGGAAGGATTAAGATTTTTTAATAGAAGTAATTTACAAATCTATGTAGGATGGTTTTCCAATAGACCTTGGGTGAAGGTAACATCAGTTCACCTCAGATATACACTTCCACTGAGTGAGCTACACTAATCTTTCTATAATTTACAAATCTGTTTAACTTTCTGGCACCAGTTGATTTAAAATAAATCGTTTTCAACTGGAGTACCCCTTTAAAGGGGTACTCCACTGCTAGACATCTTATGCCCTATCCAAAGGATAGGGGCTAAGATGTCTGATCGCGGGGGTCCCAGCTCCCCTAGCAACTTGCGGCGGTGGTCGTAACATCACGGCCACACCCCTCGTGATGTCACGCCATGCCCCCCTCCATTCATATCTATGGGAGGGAGCGTGTCGGCCGACACGCCCCCTCCCATAGACATGAATGGAGGGGGCTTGGCGTGACGTCACGAGGGGGCGTGACGTCATGATCACGGCCTCCGGCTCCAAGCGTTTTGAGCAAAATGTTCAGAACGCTAGACCACCGGAGTACTCCTTTAATAAGGACAGTAGAACTGTAACCTATATTTGATAGTTGGGGAGGGGGTCGTGTTTGGGGCCAAGTGCCCCTTCTTTTTTTATTATACTATGTAATGCCTTATATGTCAGTAATGTCCCCTGGATCATCTTCTCATTAACGATTCCCCATTACTCAATAATAATGTCCTCAGTAACAGCTGTAGGCAAATATCCACTGTATATGAAGGATGGTTTACAGCTTTACCAGAACCCAGCTGCTGTCTCGCCATCACACAGGATGTTACAGGATGGATCTATGGCTGAATTTTATTAAGAAATCTGATTCATGGTGGGGGGGAGGGGAAGGGGGGGGCACGGCCTCCATGTAAACAATTAGCACAGTTTACAAACACAGTGGGAACGGGAGAGAAGCATGTGAGATCAGTTATGGGAGAAGCCTGGGAGATGCCGATTGTGAAGTTAAACATGTCCACATTGCTCAGCTGGGCTCAGGCTTAGGGGACGTGCTGGCTGAGGGGACCGTCATTCTCATGGCTGTCATCGTACGCAGCTGTGTACAGGAGCCATACGTTGATATACAGAAACTTAGATACAGATGGTGATAACTATGGATGATCGGCCTGTAGTGTTACCCCACATGGAGCCGACATTGCATAATCTGATCAAAGGGTTATTCCAAACAAAAAACATCACCCACTTGCTGGATAGATGATAAATAATAGATCGGTGGAGGTCTGACTACTGGGACCACCACCCATCTCCATAATGGAGAAACTTGACCCCTATAATTATTATTATTATTGCAGCAAGGGTGGTCGGCCATGTGTGCAGCAGACCTCCAGTGAGCTTAGCCATAATCCAGTAGCGCCCATTTACTGATAGGTAAACAATGGGATGGACCTAGATTTTTGTAAAACGTTTCCAAATGTGTTGGGAACTAGAATTCTCTTCCTTCCCCTTCCACCTCAGATTTTTTAAAATGTTCTTCATAATTTAGAGGCGTACCTAGTTCCTCTTACGCTACTGGCAAGGTTCTGTTTCAGCTATGTAGGTAGGTAAGTAGCCAGGTAGTTAGGTAAGTAGCTGTGTAGATAGGTAGGTGATAGATAGGTATGTAAGTAGGTAGGTAGGTAAATAAGTGGGCAGGTAGGTAAATAAATTTGTGGGTAGATAGGCAGATAGCCAGGTAGGTAGCTGTGTAGATAGGTTTCCAGGTAGGTAGTTAAGTAGGTGGGTAAGTGCTAGTATAACTGTAAAATATCTGGGGATCTAAAACAGTGGTCTCTAAACGGTGGACCACAGATTGGAAATCACTTGTCTAGAGTATCTGATCAGTTAAAATGTCCCTGTCACTTAAAAAAAGACAAAAAAATTTTTGGGGACATATCATAGAGGCACGTCAAAAGTTTTGATTGGCCAGGGTCTGGGTGTTCAGACCTCAACCAATCACTAGAAGAAGGCGGGACAAGTGCTCAGCTAAGCGTTTCTTCCCTTGTTACGCCTAGCGCTCCGGGTCCCCGCTCCTCCCCGGAGCGCTCATGGCGTCTCTCTCCCTGCAGCACCCCGGTCGGTCCCGCTGACCGGGAGCGCTGCACTGACATGGCCGTCGGGGATGCGATTCGCACAGCGGGACGCGCCCGCTCGCGAGTCGCATCCCAGGTCACTCACCCGTCCCGGGTCCCTCCTGTCATGTGCTGGCGCGCGCGGCTCCGCTCTCTAGGGCGCGCGCGCCAGCTCTCTGAGACTTAAAGGGCCAGTGCACCAATGATTGGTGCCTGGCCCAATTAGCTTAATTGGCTTCCACCTGCTCCCTGGCTATATCTGATCACTTCCCCTGCACTCCCTTGCCGGATCTTGTTGCCTTGTGCCAGTGAAAGCGTTTAGTGTTGTCCAAGCCTGTGTTACCTGAACTTTTGCTATCCATCTTGACTACGAACCTTGCCGCCTCCCCCGACCTTCTGCTACGTCTGACCTTGCCTCTGCCTAGTCCTTCTGTACCACGCCTTCTCAGCAGTCAGCGAGGTTGAGCCATTGCTAGTGGATATGACCTGGTTACTACTGCCGCAGCAAGACCATCCCGCTTTGCGGCGGGCTCTGGTGAACACCAGTAGCCTCTTAGAACCGGTCCACCAGCACGGTCCACGCCAATCCCTCGCTGACACAGAGGATCCACTACCAGTAAGCCGAATCGTGACAGTAGATCCGGCCATGGATCCCGCTGAGGTGCCGCTGCCAAGTCTCGCTGACCTTACCACGGTGGTCGCTCAGCAATCGCAGCAAATTGCCCAACAAGGACAGCAGCTGTCGCAGTTGACCGCCACGTTACAGCAACTTCTGCCTCTGCTACAGCAGCAACCATCTCCTCCGCCAGCTCCTGCACCTCCTCCGCAGCGAGTGGCCGCTCCTAGCCTCCGCTTGTCCCTGCCGGACAAATTTGATGGGGACTCTAGACTCTGCCGTGGATTTTTGTCTCAATGTTCCCTGCATATGGAGATGTTGTCGGACTTGTTTCCTACAGAACGGTCTAAGGTGGCGTTCGTAGTGAGCCTTCTTTCAGGAAAGGCCTTGTCTTGGGCCACACCGCTCTGGGACCGCAATGATTCTGCCACAGCCACAGTCCAGTCCTTCTTCGCTGAAGTCCGGAGTGTCTTCGAGGAACCAGCCCGAGCTTCTTCTGCCGAGACTGCCCTGCTGAACCTGGTCCAGGGTAATTCTTCAGTGGGCGAGTACGCCATCCAATTTCGTACTCTTGCTTCTGAATTATCATGGAATAATGAGGCTCTCTGCGCGACCTTTAAAAAAGGCCTATCCAGTCGCATCAAGGATGTGCTGGCCGCACGAGAGATTCCTGCCAACCTGCAAGAACTTATCCATTTGGCCACCCGCATTGACATGCGTTTTTCTGAGAGACATCAAGAGCTCCGCCAGGAAAAAGACTTAGATCTCTGGGCACCTCTCCCACAGTCTCCGTTGCAATCTACGCCTGGGCCTCCCGCCGAGGAGGCCATGCAAGTGGATCGGTCTCGCCTGACCCAGGAAGAGAGGAATCGCCGTAGGGAAGAAAATCTTTGTCTGTACTGTGCCAGTACCGAGCATTTCTTGGTGGATTGCCCTATTCGTCCTCCACGTCTGGGAAACGCACGCACCCAGCTCACGTGGGTGTGGCATCTCTTGGTTCTAAGTCTGCTTCTCCACGTCTCACGGTGCCCGTGCGGATTTCTCCTTCAGCCAACTCCTCCCTCTCAGCCGTGGCCTGCTTGGACTCTGGTGCCTCTGGGAATTTTATTCTGGATTCTCTGGTGAATAAATTCCGCATCCCGGTGACCCGTCTCGTCAAGCCGCTCTACATTTCCGCGGTCAACGGAGTCAGATTGGATTGCACCGTGCGTTACCGCACAGAACCCCTCCTGATGTGTATTGGACCCCATCGCGAAGTGATTGAGCTCTTCGTCCTCCCCAACTGTACCTCTGAGGTCCTCCTCGGTCTGCCATGGCTCCAGCTTCATTCTCCCACCCTTGACTGGACCACCGGGGAGATCAAGAACTGGGACTCTGCTTGCCACAAGAGATGCCTCTCCCCCCCTCCCAGTCCCGTCAGGCAAGCCTCAGTGCCTCCTCATGGCCCCCGTCCTTGTGTCACCCTGCCCCGTGCCAAGCTTCACCCTCTGCCCTCCCTCCCCATTCCCACTCCTGCTGTACTGCCTGCCTTTGAGGAAACCCTCCATTCACTCCCGGTGTCCTCGTCCCAGGTAAAGCAGTTGTCGGACAAAAAGAGGGGGAGACCTAAGGGGGGGGGGTACTGTTACGCCTAGCGCTCCGGGTCCCCGCTCCTCCCCGGAGCGCTCACGGCGTCTCTCTCCCTGCAGCGCCCCGGTCGGTCCCGCTGACCGGGAGCGCTGCACTGACATGGCCGTCGGGGATGCGATTCGCACAGCGGGACGTGCCCGCTCGCGAGTCGCATCCCAGGTCACTTACCCGTCCCGGGTCCCTCCTGTCATGTGCTGGCGCGCGCGGCTCTGCTCTCTATGGCGCGCGCGCGCCAGCTCTCTGAGACATAAAGGGCCAGTGCACCAATGATTGGTGCCTGGCCCAATTAGCTTAATTGGCTTCCACCTGCTCCCTGGCTATATCTGATCACTTCCCCTGCACTCCCTTGCCGGATCTTGTTGCCTTGTGCCAGTGAAAGCGTTTAGTGTTGTCCAAGCCTGTGTTACCTGAACTTTTGCTATCCATCTTGACTACGAACCTTGCCGCCTGCCCCGACCTTCTGCTACGTCTGACCTTGCCTCTGCCTAGTCCTTCTGTACCACGCCTTCTCAGCAGTCAGCGAGGTTGAGCCGTTGCTAGTGGATACGACCTGGTTGCTACTGCCGCAGCAAGACCATCCCGCTTTGCGGCGGGCTCTGGTGAACACCAGTAGCCTCTTAGAACCGGTCCACCAGCACGGTCCACGCCAATCCCTCGCTGACACAGAGGATCCACTACCAGTAAGCCGAATCGTGACATCCCTGGTCTTGAGCACTTCTCCCACCTCATTCTGGTGAGCGTTAGCGGTCTGAACATCTCTGAACATGCCTTTTTGACGTCTCAGATTCTTGGTTAAAGGGGTATTTGGACTTAAATTAACTAAATGGGAGATTCCATATTTTTAAAGAAGCACTCCAGGTTTCGTACAGAAACTGGGTCATGTGATGTTTTAGAGGAAGTGCTCAGTCCTGTGTCAGCGGATTCCCTGTGAACTACACAATGACATCATCACTTACCTCTTCTGGCAATTCCCAGATCCCTCCCCTCACACCTCTATCTGTATACTGCTGCTATTATATCTATGGGATCAGGATATATAGTAGTTATATACCTCCCCTCACACCTCTATCTGTATACTGCTGCTACTATATCTATGGGATAAGGATAGATAGTAGTTATACACCTCCCTTCTCATTTCTATCTGTATAGTGCTGCTATATCAATGGGATCAGGATATCTGAATACTGCTGCTGCTATCTCTACACTACTTTACAAATAGAGCAGCATGGAATCATTTTGTGCCATGGAAACTACATTAAGAAAAGAGACTCCTGTCATTTTCGACAGGAGTCCATGCACCTCTAATGTAAACTGTGAGACTCTATGCATCGCTGATTACTGTATGGCCCATGGGCATAAATGGCAATAACAAAAAGTTGTCTGTAAAAGAAGGTTTTGTTAATATGTGCCCCAGGCTTCAGAGGAAATAGCAAAGATATGGGGCAGGGGGCCGGACCGGGTAAGTATATTTCTTTGTTATTTTTACTGCAGCCCAGACCACATATTAAAGGAAATCTGTCATCAGAATCACCCGCACTAAACCTGTTAAACAGGCTTGTAGTGCGGGTGATCCTGATTAAAACGCTTCTTACCTGGTTAAAAATGGTTCAGCGGTTCTTAAGATATCTATATTTTTAGTTTTCTGTTATTCCCTGGCTTGGGACTCAGTGGGAGGTCTTATCATCTCGGACTCGGCCACACGTCATTCTAGGTGAGCGGAGCGGCCGCCCGGCTCATGAATATTCATGAACTTATCCTCGTAGTCTAACTCCTTTTTCTAGGTCTGGTGGGGAGGGCCGCGCATGCGCCACGTTCCGTACACCCGGAAGTGGCGTTCTCCCCCCGGCTTCACTCAAGCTGCGGCCCAATACAAGTAAGAGGACGGGCTGCATGAGTGAAAAGCCGGGGGGAGAACGCCGCTTCCAGGTGTACGGAATGCGGCGCATGCGCGGCCCTCCCCACCAGACCTAGAAAAAGGAGTTAGACTACGAGGATAAGTTCATGAATATTCATGAGCCGGGCGGCCACTCCGCCCAGCTAGAATGACGTGTGGCCGATTCCGAGATGATAAGACCTCCCACTGAGTCCCAAGCCAGGGAATAACAGAAAACTAAAGATATAGATATCTGAAGAACCGCTGAACCATTTTTAACCAGGATCACCCGCACTACAAGCCTGTGTAACAGGTTTAGTGCGGGTGATTCTGATGACAGATTTCCTTTTAAAGGGGTACTCCACTGCTCAGTGTTTGAAACAAACTGTTCCGAACTCTGAAGCTGGCTCCGGGAGCTCTTGACATCATAGCCCCGCCTCCTCATGATGTCATGCCCCCTCAATGCAAGTCTATGGGAGGGGGCGTGACAGCAGTCACGCCACCTCCCATAGACTTGCATTGAGGGGGCGGGACATGATGTCATGAGGGGGCAGGACAATAACGTCACAAGCTCCCGGCGCCGGCTCCAGCATTCGGAACAGTTTGTTCCAAACGCTGAGCAGCGAAGTACCCCTTTAAACAATCCTCACTACCCGGTCAAACCTGTTTAACCCATTACTTTGTACGTCACCCAGTTAATGAAGGATCAGCTAAAAATGTATTGGCCCTTGTGGAGAAAAACCTCCGAAAATGGATTTTCGAGAAGATCTCATCTAGTAACAATTGCTGTATCCCTCTTGGGTTGTGACACATTTTTGTTGTTTTTTGTCTCCCTTAGGGGAACATCACATCAGTTTTGATAAGTTTTTTTATATGTCTTTATATTTCAGATCTGCTTCTTCTCTGCTCTTCTGTGCAGGACATGGGAAAGCCTGGGGGTGTGGAGTCTCATCCCGTCTGTGAATACATCAGATATGAGTCAGAATTTCTTATTTAACTTGGAATCTGATAGCAGATAAGATTATATCAGTAGAGAAAGATCTGAGCCTTCTTCCGATATCCCTCTTACCAGAAACTTAAAGAACGGGGGACGATGTCAGACAAGGGTTACAAACGCCATGATCATTTCTAGGAAAGAAGACTCAGTGCTGGTTTATGTCATCTGTCGCCTTTTATTGGAATAAAATACAAAAAAAAAAATAGAAAACACAGTGTCCGCCCCTAGACATCTTATCCCCAATGTAAAGGATAGGAGATAAGATATCTGTTTGTGATCCAACCCCCCCCCCCCCCCCCTCGTGAATTCCGTGCAGCACCCGGCGTCCTGAACATTATGGGGGGGATTTATCAAAACCTGTGCAGAGGAAAAGTTGCCAAGTTGCCCATAGCAACCAATCAGATCGATTCTTTCATTTTTAACAAGTCCTACAAAATGAAAGAAGCAATCTGATTGGTTGCTATGGGGATAAGATCACTAAGGGCAGAGTGCCCCTTTAAGTTACAATCTTAATTGGTTCCAGGACGACCATTGTATGTTAAAAACCATTGCACTCTGAGCCTATAACTCTATGGAAAATTTGGTAACTGGTTCCATAGTGTCTAAAATTCCATCTTAAAATAAGAAAATAATTTGGATTCAAGAAAAATGGCCAGATAACCAGAACAGATAAAGCAAGTCCTTACATATAAAAGGACAGGAGCTTCTTCAGGATCCTACACAGGGCCGGCTCTGCCTATAGGCAATATAGGCAGCCGCCTAGATCGCCCTCTTGATGGGGGCACCACTCTGCCTGTCACAAGAAAGTTAGACAGCCACTATCTGAACCACTCGCTCAACCAGCAGCACCACCATAACCCCCCTCTGATGTGTGTGTGGTGTCCCGGTACCGCATCGTATACGGTACCTATGTATGTGTGGTTCCCCATAGCCAGAGTCCCTAGGATGTAGGGATTCCTGTGATGTAGTCTACCCCTTGTCGCCTCTATTCCAGCTCATAGACCAGTAATTTATTTAAGATTAATGCAAATAGGGTAATATATATGTAAATAAATAGTTAATTACCAGTTCCATAGCGTTGCAGGACCTGCGGGTCACGTGACTAGGTAAACTCTATGGTATTCTGCTTAAGGACCTTTGGAGGCCCTGTGATGTAAGCAATCCCATTACTCTCTGTAATGGTGAATGACAGATGTTCGGAACAATCGGATTTGCCCCGCCCCCTGCCCATATAAGGGAGCGGCGGCCATCTTCTTGCTCTCTTGTTCCTGGGCTGTCAAACAAGAAGGACCTGTACAGCAACTAATGCAGTAAGTTAGGCCCGAGTCTTGCGGCAATGGCTGAATCATTCCAAATATAGAGTGTATCAATTCCCAGACACTCTGCAGCATCACCGGACCTAATATAACCCCCTAAGTCCGGACGGATCTGCAAATATCTACCCTAAATTCAGAGACTGTTTAAATAGCAAGGTCAGCAACAACTGTCAGTCACTAAGCAACATAAGGACTGTTTATATGAGACTGTTACTGTGCCTTGGATGTATTGCAAGCACTTAAGTAAAGTTGTTCAAGTTCAAGTTCAATCTCCTTGTGGACCTTCAGTCATTACATGCACCTATCGTTACTGGGAAGGGCGGCGATAGGCCGGAGCGTTATCTCAGCATACCAGCCCTCAGCCTGGCGTCACGAACTATAGGGTTAACATTAACCCCTCATATACCGATACCATACCACCACTACCATACACCCCCCAAGGGCTACCACATGTGTCACCCCAGTAGTAAGGTGATAACATTAGGAGGAGGTTTGTTACAGTGTGTCACCCCAGTAGTAAGGTGATTACATGAGGAGGAGGTTTGTTACAGTTTGTAACACCACCAGCAAGGCGATTACATGAGGAGGAGGTTTGTTACAGTGTGTCACACCAGTAGTAAGGTAATAACATAAGAGGGGGTTTGTTACAGTGTGTCACCTGAGTAATAAAGTGATTAAACAAGGAGGAGGTTTGTTACAGTGTGTCACCCCAGCAGTAAGGTGGGGCGTGTTAAAGGGCAGGCAAGTGGACGGAGTCAGGAGGTTGCAAAATTATATTTTGCCTAGGGTGGCAAAAATTGTTGCACCTGCCCTGCCTACACAGTACTGGAGATATAACATGGAGTCACCTGGTGTCCAAAAGATTAGCTAGTCCTGGCACAGGTAAAGAACAGTATAGTACCACACTATACTGTAGGGAGGCGATACTAGACAGCAAATCGATGCTACATCCAGGGGTTTACCAGTGAAATGCCTATTCTGATAGACGGATCTTCCAGCCATTTACACAAGCCATGGATCCAGACTCTTTCTGCCATTGTATGTGGAGTCTGGTTTCAAGTTACAATGGTCCAGGAAAGACTATGATATGTTCAACCCCTAAAGAACCCACAACATACAGTGGGGCAACAAAGTCAGCCACCAATTGTGCAAGTTTTCCCACTTAAAAAGATGATAGACCTGTAATTTTCATCATAGATATATCTCAACTGTGAGACACAGAATGGGGGGCGGGGGGGGGGGGGGGGAGAATACAGGAAATAACATTGTAGTATTTCTAATGAATGAATTGGTAAATTCCTTGGTACAATAAGTATTTGGTCACCGACAAACAAGCAAGATTTCTGGCTCTCGCAGACCTATAACTTCTGTAACTTCTTCTGTAACCTGTCTACAACCTCAGTCACACTCCAAAATCAACTATGGCCAAGACCAAAGAGCTGTCGAAGGACACCAGAAACAAAATTGTAGACCTGCACCAGGCTGGGAAGACTGCATCTGCAATAGGCAAGCAGCTTGGTGAGAAGAAATCAACTGTGGGAGCAATTATTAGAAAATGGAGGACATACAAGACCACTGATAATCTCCCTTGATCTTGGGCTCCACGCAAGATCTCACCCCGTGGTATCAAAATGATCACAAGAATGGTGAGCAAAAATCCCAGAACCACACGGGGGGACCTAGTGAATGACCTGCAGAGAGTTGGGACCAAAGTAACAAAGGCTACCATCAGTAACACACTACACCGCCAGGGACTCAAATCATGCAGTGCCAGATGTGTCCCCCTGCTTAAGCCAGTACATGTCCGGGCCCGTCTGAAGTTTGTTAGAGAGCATTTGGATGATCACGAAGAGGATTGGGAGAATGTCATATGGTCAGGTGAAACCAAAGCAGAACTTTTTGGAAAAAAAACTCAACTCATCGTATTTGAGGGGGAAAAGAATGCTGAGTTGCTTCAAAAGAACACCATATCTACTATAAAGCATGGGGGTGGAAACATCATGCTTTGGGGCTGTTTTTCTGCAAAGATATGATAGGGGTGTGGGGGCTACCTGGCTAGCTACTTACCTTGCTGGTTACTTACCTACCTGACTACCTACCTAGCTCCCTGACTACCTCTCTAGCTACCTAACTACCTACCTAGCTGGCTACTTATCTACCTGGCTACCTACCTAGCTACCTAACTACCTAGCTATCTAAAAACAATTGTGATTTTGTGCCTACCAGCACTTCATGATGTTGGTAGGCACGAAACTTTTGTATTTATTTGTTAATACAGTAGAAGAAATATCAGTAACAGTGAGTGCACCACTTCTTCTTTGATGTCTTATAAAACTTTTTAGGCTGAGGCCAGGCATAGTGCATATTCTCCACAGTGGATTTTTCAGCAAATGTATCAGTCTGGAGTCCAGGCTGTTTAGATCACAGAGCATTGTCTAGACACAATTGTCTCCACTTCTCAGCTGAGAGCAGGACTGGCTATGTGCAATGTATCAGTCTGGAGTCCAGGCTGTTTAGCTCACAGAGCATTGTCTAGACTGGATACAATTGTCTCCACTTCTAAGCTGAGAGCAGAACTAGCTATGTACAATGTATCAGTCTGGAGTCCAGGATGTTTAGCTCACAGAGCATTGTCTAGACTGGATACAATTGTCTCCACTTCTCAGCTGAGAGCAGGACTAGCTATGTACAATGTATCAGTCTGGAGTCCAGGATGTTCAGCTCACAGAGCATTGTCTAGACTGGATACAATTGTCTCCACATCTCAGCTGAGAGCAGGACTAGTTATGTACAATGTATCAGTCTGGAGTCCAGGCAGTTTCACTCACAGAGCATTGTCTAGACTGGATAGAATTGTCTCCACTTCTCAGATGAGAGCAGGACTAGCTATGTACAATGTATCAGTCTGGAGTCCAGGATGTTTAGCTCACAGAGCATTGTCTAGACTGGATACAATTGTCTCTACTTCTCAGCTGAGAGCAGGACTAGCTATGTACAATGTATCAGTCTGGAGTCCAGGATGTTTAGCTCACAGAGCATTGTCTAGACTGGATACAATTGTCTCCACTTCTCAGCTGAGAGCAGGACTGGCTATGTACAATGTATCAGTCTGGAGTCCAGGCTGTTTAGCTCATAGAGCATTGTCTAGACTGGATACAATTGTCTCCACTTCTCAGCTGAGAGCAGGACTAGTTATGTACAATGTATCAGTCTGGAGTCCAGGCTGTTTAGCTCACAGAGCATTGTCTAGACTGGATACAATTGTCTCCACTTCTTAGCTGAGAGCAGGACTAGCTATGTACAATGTATCAGTCTGGAGTCCAGGATGTTTAGCTCACAGAGCATTGTCTAGACTGGATACAATTGTCTCCACTTCTCAGCTGAGAGCAGGACTAGCTATGTACAATGTATCAGCCTGGAGTCCAGGATGTTTAGCTCACAGAGCATTGTCTAGACTGGATACAATTGTCTCCACTTCTCAGCTGAGAGCAGGACTAGCTATGTACAATGTATCAGTCTGGAGTCCAGGCTGTTTAGCTCATAGAGCATTGTCTAGACTGGATACAATTGTCTCCACTTCTTAGCTGAGAGCAGGACTAGTTATGTACAATGTATCAGTCTGGAGTCCAGGCTGTTTAGCTCACAGAGCATTGTCTAGACTGGATACAATTGTCTCCACTTCTCAGCTGAGAGCAGGACTAGCTATGTACAATGTATCAGTCTGGAGTCCAGGATGTTCAGCTCACAGAGCATTGTCTAGACAGAATACAACTTTCTTCTCTTTTGAAATACACATTATTATAAAGAAAAAATAAAGAAATAAGTAAAGAGATAAATAAAAGAAAATATAAAAGAAAATGAAAACAATGTAATATATATATATATATATATATATATATATATATATATATATATATATACCTATATATATGCTTGAAAATTGCTAGGTGAGCTAGCCAAAAAGTTGCCTCACGTTTGTTGAATAAATGACTTTTTTCTTCTATCGGAGTGCAGCTGCCTTTTGGATGATATATATATGCTTGATAAAGTCGAAAGGTCGAAACGTAGCACCATATGGGTGAATAAAGAAATTTTCTTCTTCTTGAAACTGCTGGAGTGCCGCTGTTTGCTTCCCATTGGATTTTTGTTCTTCATTACACCTGTGGTCGAGGTTGGAGCTGGCTGAGCACCCGCATTGATACTTTATTGGCTTGAAACCTTGTCACGGTGCTCCTTCATCATATTATCTACTGGATATATATTCATATATATATATATATATATATATATATATATATATATATTACAAAAATTCCAATTTTTTTTCTTTTGCACTACTATTCCAGCATTATTTTGAATGTAAGATTGTAATATGGGTATTAAAATATCTATATAATTTGATTACTTCTAAATAATATTTTTTTTAATATGGACTTATTGTGCCAAATATTTTTTTCCCGAATATATATATATATATATATATATATATATATATATACCGTATTTATCGGCGTATAACACGCACTTTTTAGGCTAAAATTTTTAGCCTAAAGTCTGTGTGCGTGTTATACGCCGATACACCCCCAGGAAAGGCAGAGGGAGAGAGGACGTCGCTGCCCGCTTCTCTCCCCCTGCCTTTCCTGGGGTCTAGAGCCCTGCTGCCGGCCCTTCTCACCCCCTGGCTATCGGCGCTGCTGCCCGTTCTGTCCCCCTGACTATCGGTGCCGGCGCCCCACTGCCGGCGCCTATAGCCAGGGGGAGAGAAGCGGCGCTGACAGCCAGGGGGAGAGAAGGGGCAGCGGCACCCATTGCCGGTGCCGCTGCCCCGTTGCCTCCCCCCATCCCCGGTGGCATAATTACCTGGGTCGGGTCCGCGCTGCTGCAGGCCTCCGGCGTGCGTCCACTGTGTCGTTGCTATGCACGGCGCGGCGCATGACGTCAGTGCGCCGCGCCGTGCAGCGCATAGCAACGACGCAGGGGACGCACGCCGGAGGCCTGCAGCAGCACGGACCCGACCCAGGTAATTATGCCACCGGGGATGGGGGGAGGCAACGGGGCAGCGGCGCCGGCAATGGGTGCTGCTGCCCCTTCTCTCCCACTGGCTGTCAGCGCCGCTTCTCTCCCCCTGGCTATCGGCGCCGGCAATGGGGCGCCGGCACCGATAGTCAGGGGGACAGAACGGGCAGCGGCGCCGATAGCTAGGGGGAGAAAAGGGCCGGCAGCAGGGCTCTAGACCCCAGGAAAGGCAGGGGCAGAGAAGCGGACAGTGACGGCCTCACTCCCCCTGCCTTTCCTGGGGGTATATCAGGGTATACACGCGCACACACGCACCCTCATTTTACCATGGATATTTGGGTAAAAAACTTTTTTTACCCAAATATCCTTGGTAAAATAAGGGTGCGTGTTATAGGCCGGTGCGTGGTATACCCCGATAAATACGGTATATATATAAATTAGAATTTTTGTAATATATGTATCCCAAAATAGTGTTCTAACAAAATCAGGGTGTCATATACCGTACATAGACATGTAAAAGTAAAAATGAAAGGCAAAGTCGGTCAGAATGTGGGAAAGCAGAAACAAAAAAAAATAGCTTTTAGTCCTGAGGGTGGTTAAAGAAACTTCAATGATTTAAACCGACCGTAAAATGATAATACCGAAACACAGCGTCCGACAATTATTACTCGTCATATTAAGCCCCTGAGATTAATCTGCTCCATATTATTACAGAAAGTGGGATGTGAAAAGGAAGGGTTTGCCAAAACAAACAATTAACAGGTCAAAGTTTCTGAGAGTATCTAGAAATAAGTCATTACACCAGGGAGATGAGCCAGATCTAAGGCACTTATTCCATCAGACATCTGAAATATTAAGAGGGGGGTCACATCATTTCTGTTTTTTTAGGTTAATTCTGCACTAATCTCATAACAGAAAATCTAAATCCCATTACGAGTAAGGAGAAGGCCTGTGGTCAGCTGACCCCAGACAATCCAATCGGCACCACCGAGAACAGGTGACAAAAAAAAAGGATGCAAAATAAAGAAATACATAGAATACACACAAAATGTTAATTGAAAAGAATAACAAAAATAGCCTTTATAGTTTAAAGGGGTACTCCGCCGAAAAACTTCTTATCCCCTATCCAAAAGATAGGGGATAAGATGTCTGATCGGAGGGGGGGGGGGGTCCCACTGCTGGGGACTCCAGCGATTTCCGGGCCGGCATCAGCAGCATCCGGAGCATGGAAGCTTGGAGCTTCCCTGTTTGTGACATCACGCCACATCCCCTCCATTCATGTCTATGGGAGGGGGCCTCCTACCATAGACATGAATGGAGGGGGCGTGGCGGCTGTAGTCGCCAGTCATCCGACACGGAGCGAAGATTTCTCCGTGCACCGATGACTAGGGTGCCGCGCCGGAGATCCCAGGAGTTCAGTCAGACATTTTATCCCCTTTGGATAGGGGATAAGGTGTTTTTCGGCCCATTTAAACACAACAAAAACACATAAACATGACAGACCAGATTAAATCCAACTAAAAGTATACAAATATCACACTGGGGGGTATCAAAGAGTGACTGACACATCCCAATACTGGGCCTGGCCAGAAAAGATTATTATTTGTGCCCTGTATGGTAAATGCCAGACAACTCCAGTGCTACGGAGCTGCCCTGACCAGGATGTGCACCTCCTTTTTATGGAAAAAGGAGAACCCTGCCAGGTCATCCTTATCCAGATTGTTCACCTGTAGACTTAATTTAATACAACACTAAAAGTGTGTGCAGATTCAGCACAAATTCTGCAGAAATCAAACTCCATTGACTTCATTGAGATTCTGCAGCCAAAGTCCGGAAAAATATAAAACCACTCTTTTTTTGGCGTGTGGAATGCAGAATTTCAGCAGCAGAATTCCGCATGTGGAAGTTCTGCTGTGTGAATGACATTGTGGGATCCCATTAAAGTTTGTGGGCAATAATATTTATGCAGAATTCCGTGCAGAAAAACATGCAGAATTCCGCACAGAATTTCCGTTGTGTGAACGTGGCCTTAGGCTGCAGTCACAAGGCAGAAATTCTGCAAGGAATTCTGCATACATTTTCTACACAGAATTCTGCCTAAATTTATTGTTCATTCACTTTAACGGTCATTCACCTGCTGATGCAGAATTTATGCTGACATGCGGAATGTCTGCCGTGTGAACGCGGCCGTAGGCTATGTTCACACGCCAAAACTTCTACATGGAATTCTGCATGAATTTATAGCCAATCCACTTTAATGAAATTCTTCCATCGAAAATTCTGCAGCAAAAATTCTGCTGTGTGAATGGGACAGTGGAATCCCAATAAAGTGTATTGGCTATGAAGTCATGCAGAATTTTCATGCTGAATTCTGTGCAGAAATTTTGGCATGTGAACGTAGCCTAAGGCCATGTTTACACAGCAGAAATTCCTCATGTCAGCATCAATTCCACATTCGCATTCATTTTGGCTTCTATTCCGTATCTGTCCAGCATTTGCAGAATTGACGCAGAATTTCCGTATGCTTTCTGCATAATTCCGCAGCACAGTTAAAAAGGTGGCCATTTTTTAAAGCTAAGTTAAAATTTTGCACAAATTCCGCATGCATTCTGCACGATCCTCGCGCCAATTCTACATTTTGCCAGAAATTGAATCCCCTGTGACTTCAATGAGAGTCCGCATGACGAAGTCCGGAAAAATATAAGATTAGACATAATTTTCCAGAGCGCAGAATGTGGGATTTCAGCATCAAACATATTGCAGCAGAAATTCTGATGTGTGAATGACCTTGCAGAATTACATTAAAGTGAATAGGCAATAAATTTAGGCGGAATTGCGTGTGGAAAAATCATGCAGAATTCTGTGCTGGATTTCTGCCACGTGAATGTGGCCTAAGCGGTTAAAGGGGTACTCCACTGGAAAAAAAAACATTTTTAAATAAACCGGTGCCACAAGGTTAAACAGATATATAAATTAAAATGTGAATTCGGGTAGAAGAGCTGTCATGGTGCACATCTACAATCTTGTATAATGATCTAATTGCTTCTCAGCATAATATCAAAAACTAACAGGTTGTTAGTATACATTTTGATCAAAAAGTACAAGCCCACTCGCCACGTCTACCCGAATTCACATTGATATTTCTATCCCCTCCTTTTTCTTTGTTTTAACATGTGCTGCACTCTTCCCCACCCCCCAGCCCAACCCTATATAAGCAGTAGTTAGCTGCACATGGGCCATTTCTTTCCTAGCTGCCTCCCAGTCTGACTGGGAGAGTATGGTAAGTGAGCTATTACATCCCTGTTCACACTGGTGTGGTGCTGTGCGGTGTTCGTTGCTGCCGTGGCGCTGTGTCTGCGGGGGGGTGCGGCCCATAGACTGGTTTGAGTGGCATTGGGGCTGCTCTGCCAGTGGGTTGTTCCCCCCTGTGGGCATTGGCGTTGCGGCGGTGGTGGTCGCCGCCCGGTGCTGCGCCATTTTATGCTAGGGACGTTAGGGACCCACTCTGGATAGGTGGCCTTGACGTGGCGAGTGGGCTTGTACTTTTTGATCAAAAATGTATACTAACAACCTGTTAGTTTTTGATATTATGCTGAGAAGCAATCAGATCATTATACAAGATTGTAGATGTGCACCATGTCTGTTTTTCTACCCGAATTCACATAGATATATAAATTACTTTTATTTAAAAAATGTAATCCTTCCATCAGCTTCTGCATGCTCCAGAGGAAAGTGTACCGTATATACTCGAGTATAAGCCGAGTTTTTCAGCACGATTTTTCGTTCTGAAAACACCCCCCTCGGCTTATACTCGAGTGAACTCTCCGCCCTCAGTGTCCGGGCTTGCTGGGAGTTGTAGTTTTGAAACCTCTGGAGGTCCGCAGGTTGAAGACCACTGCGGCCTTCGACATCATCCAGCCCCCCCCCCTCTCACCCCCTTTAGTTTTGTACTCACCTCCGCTCGGCGCTGGTTCGGTGCTGCAGGACTGTCCGGTGGGGAGGTCGTCCGGTGGGATAGTGGTTCCGGGCTGCCATCTTCACCGGGGGGCCTCTTTTCCGTGCTTCTGGCCTGACCCCGGAATAGTCACGTTGCCTTGACGACGACGCAGAGGTATGTTCATTACCAACGTCGCTCTGCGTCGTCGTCAAGGCAACGCCTCTATTCCGGGCCCGAAACAGGGAGAAGAGGCCCCCCGGTGAAGATGGCAGCCCGGAACCACTATCCCACCGGACGACCTCCCCACCGGACAGTCCTTCAGCACCGGACCAGCGCACCCTAACGTCCCGCCGAGCGGAGGTGAGTACAGAACTAAAGGGGCTGAGGGGGGGGGGGGGGGGGCTGGATGATGTCGAAGGCCGCAGTGGTCTTCAACCTGCGGACCTCCAGAGGTTTCAAAACTACAACTCCCAGCAAGCCAGGACAGCCGATGGGAGTCTTTGGGTAGGGGATAAGATGTCCAAGTTATATATCTAATTGCGATTTTAAAAAGTTTAAGAAGTGGTCGACTCAAGGGTGACTGAAGATCTGATGTGTACCTGTGGATAAATGTTCCCTAAGATTTCAGTGACTGGACAGTGTGACCTGTATGTTATATCCTACAGTGATGCCGACGCACATCCACAAATGATCGTCTTGTAGAACTGCATTGCATCACTCATCTGCAATAATAAAACCTGATGCTGGACACCCACAGACAAGAGAATTGCAAAGCACACCCAAAGGGAATGTGTCATCAAAAATGACCTTTTCTTTTAGTCAAGTTATTATGTTAACCCTATTTTTTAGGAATTTTTTGGTGACATATTTCCAAATTTTCCACTTTACCATTTATATTTTATAATAATCCTGAACTGTTCTTGCTAGGCCTAAAACGAAGCTGAACTTCCTATTCTGTACAGATCATTCCCAGTTATCTATCTCATATCTATCTATCTATCTGTCTATCTATCTCATATCTATTTATCTATCTATCTCATATCTATCTATCTCATATCTATCTATTTATCTATCTATCTATCTCATATCTATTTATCTATCTATCTCATATCTATCTATCTATAAAAGTAAAAAGTAGTGCAGCACTCCATATAGTGAAAATATAGTGGGTTTATTCCATCAAAAAAAATGTGTAACAAAGAGCAGCGACGTTTCGATCCTCTCCAGGATCTTTTTCAAGCGTTAAAAAGATCCTGGAGAGACAGCATACACAGCGTTCACTGTCATGCCTACTCCACAACAAAAGGAGGCATGGTCCTTGGCTAGATCGGCTTACGCTACTTGGTTGGAAAAGAAAGAGACGCTCAGTTGTGCACACTATGAAGCATCTCTATTTAGATATGGTAATAAACCGGGACGTTTGTTGGCCCATTTTGCCAAGGGCTCATTCCCTCAGACCTCTATCCCAGGGTTGAAGAATTCGGAGGGCGTTAGTTGCAGAGACCCAAGACAAATATCTGAGATTTTGCGCACTTATTTCCAAGACCTCTACACTTCACGTCCCGACACGCACACGCCTCATAGGGATTGGTTGAGATCTGCCCAACTTCCGTCTCTGACTGATGAGGAGCGCTCCCTTTTGAATGCTCCGATTTCAGTGGATGACTGGAATACTGCGGTGAAAAATCTAGCTGCGGGAAAGGTGCCAGGCCCTGACGGGTTTTCTGGGGACTTTTATAAGATCCTATGTGAGGAGCTCTCAACTACACTGATACCCCTTTACAACGCTTATCTACAAGGTACGCCGATACCGAAATCCATGAATACTGCCCACATTAAGGTCTTACCCAAACCGGGAAAAGACTTACTTTCCCCGGATGGGTACCGGCCGATATCACTTATTAATGTGGACTTGAAGGTCATGTAAAAAATCTTAGCAGACCGCTTGGCGACACTCCTCCCTCGCCTCATATCATCGGCACAGGTAGGCTTTGTGAAGGGGTGATCTGCTGTCACAAACCTTCGTAAGGTGGTGACAATCCTGGATGAGATCCATATGCGACCGTCACTGCACACTTCACCAGCTCTGATATCTATAGACGCCGAAAAGGCGTTTGATCATGTGAAGTGGGAATGGTTGTGGTCGGTGATGTCGCATATGGGTTTCCATGGCCCTTTCCTCTCATACTTACTCTCCCTATACAAAACGCCCTTGGCACGGGTTTCTACGCCGGGGTTTATTTCCTCCCCGTTTCAACTGCAAAAAGGGACACGGCAGGGGTGCCCACTTTCCCCATTATTGTTCAACCTCGCCATCGAACCACTTTCCAGGGGATTGGCCATGGATGGGGACATTCAGGGAATCAAAGTGGGACGTATGCAGCTCACACATGCCTTGTTTGCTGATGATCTCATCCTATTCCTAGAATGACCAGCTCGGGACGTTCCGAAAGTTTTTGACAGACTCTCTGATTTTGGCTTAGCATCGGGATACAGGGTAACAGGGGTAGCCCGCGTCTATCCCCTTCGGATTTCCGTCTCTCTCTTAAATTGACCTCCACGTCGGTGAAATATTTGGGGATCTGGATTGGAAGAGTTCCCTCCTCTTTATATTCCCTGAATTTTACTCCACTGATAGTAAAGGTCACGACTGAATTGAAGAGATGGGAATCGCTCCCTCTCCCACTGCTGGCAAGATGCCACCTTATAAAAATGCTCAGCTTTTCTAAATTGCTGTACCCTCTTCAGACGATTCTGGTGCTCCTTCGACATCAAGACGTTACTCTGCTAAATTCCTCTTTTACTAAATTTCTGTGGGCTAATAGACGCCCTAGGATGGTACTTCGGAAGTTGATGCTCCCCAAGCACAAAGGGTTTCGGCTTCCCGGATGTGAGACATTACAATTTAGCTTGCCTCTACAGACATAGGATTGATTGGTTAAGGGGTAGCAAACTTTTTTCTAACACATCTCTGGAGAGGCCATTATTGGAACCCTGGGATCTTTCAGCTTTACTCCATACTAAATTTGGGTCTTTCCCCAGAGATATAAAGTCCAGCCTGATCTTGATGGACACTGTAGCTGCTTGGAAGACATGCCGAGCGGCCACGTCTTTACCCTTCTCACTGAGCAAGCACATGTCACTGTGGGGACACCCAGAATTTCCACAAGGGAGAGAAAAAAGACTATACGAGTGCTGGAGGGAAAAAGGGATTTCTAGGGTGGGTCATTTATTTCATAATACAGAGCCAAGTTACTTAACCTTCCCAGAGGTACAGCAGATGTATGCCCTTTCTAATGGTCATTACCTTCCCTACTGTCAGGTTTTGGGCTTCCTCTCACCCCGCCTTACTGATTTGTCTACAGAACACGTTTCTACCTCTTTTGATCCCCTTGTTACTTCAGAATCTGCATATCACTCCTTGTCCTTATTATATAGACATGTTAAGAGGAAGGGTAGTGATGCACTTCACTCTTCACTCTTTAGATACTGGGAAAACAAACTGAACATGGAGGACTTAACCGTCTCTATATTAGAGGGTTGGCAGAAAGTATGCAAGGCTGTGATATGCGAATCCATGCATCATGCTACATATGGTTTTTTTTTCCCCACGCACACCTCAACACCCAGATAGGATCGAACACTGTCCGAAGTGTAGAGCCTACAGAACTGATCTCCTACATGGGTTGTTTACGTGCCCGATGAGTATGACATATTGGTCTGCATTATTTTCTTATTTAAATTAGCACATTCATATACAGTTACCGCTTGAGGCATCATTGATTGTATTGCATATACCACCTGAGGGCTTGGTAGTGAGTCTTTTACTGCATCTGTTCCTTTTGATTGGTAAGCGCTGTCTGTTGTCTCACTGGTTAGAAGGAACGGTACCGACTGTGACAGAAGTATTGATGCAGGTGAAAAGATATCTGTTCATGGACTTGAAGAAGATGGGTAGGACGAGAGAGAAATCGGCCAAGGGGTTCTTTAAAAAGTGGAGGACGTTTATAGAGGCATTTCTTTCACGTGAAGAGATCGTACAAATAATGGTAGTATTCAAGGACACGACATGGTACCTGACGAGGTCGATAGCCGGGGAATTGAGAAGGTTGAATATTGATTAAGGGACTTAGCGGTGCGAATCTTCCTTAAAGTACTGAGGCTTGGATGACCATGCTGCGTTTCCTATTCCTATTCGGGATTTTCTATGTTCATTACCGGAACGATACGCCCTGTTTGATGCTTTGACTTACTTCGGGGACTACTTGTGTGTTGGGACTGGGTTGTTTTGGTGGGGATGGGGGAGATTAATGTCTTTCATTGTGTAAACAGTCGAGTTTCTGGGGAAGTTTTCCTCATTTGTGACTTATTTTGTACTAACGTACTTGTGTTTCTTATTATACTAAAAATCCAAATAAAAATATATTTAAAAAAAAAAAGATCCTGGAGAGGATCGAAACATCGCTGCCCTTTGTTACACATTTTTTTTGATGAAATAAACCCACTATTTTTTCACTATATGGAGTGCTGCACTTCTATGGACTGATTCTTTTTTAGTTGCCTGCACGCTGCTATTTATACACTTTTTCACTGAGAGAGCTGTTGTGCCTATATTTTTGTATCTATCTATCTATCTATCCATCCATCCACAAAAGAAAGTTGGACTGCAGCACACAAAGTACAGTGAAGTCAAGTAGCTTTATTCCATTCCAGAAGAGCTCTTTCTGGAATGCAATAAAGCTACTTGACTTCACCGTAATATGTGTGCTGCAGTCCAACTTTTTTTGTATGGATATTTCAAGGCTCCTGACCTGGGCTTTAGACTGCTTGCACCAACCTTTTACTTTGACAAATATGCCGCTCACCTTGGATTGTTTTTTATCTATCTATCTCATATCTATCTACCGTATCTATCTATCTGTCTGTCTATATATCTCTGGTATGGGGTGTGATGCAGGGCAGATGGAATTACCCTAGGGGCAGATAGCATTAACCTCTTGTATTTGTGATGCCAGGGCATGGTTTATCCTCAATACCACCCAAAGGTATACCGCTGGATCCTGGGCTAGGCACGGGGGCAATAATGACTCCGACACCAAGTTACGAATAAAGGTAGCTAGATTAGACAGGTGGAAAAGTCTATACAGTTCAGCCAGGCCCACGGAGGTGACCAGTGACTCAGTGACTCAAACCTTAAGGGCTTGCTGGTACTTGTAGTAGATGGGGTCAATTTAATGCCGGCCACATTGACTTGACAAATGATGACTGTGACTGACTTGTGACTGATGACTGACGAGACTGTGGCTTACTTGCCGGTTTGTAGCTTGTGGCTGCAGACTGGACTTGAGGCCTCCTATGAGAAAGAGCAGAGGCTCCACCCAGGGCTTTTATGGGGGAGGCAATGGGGGAATCCCATTGCTCACCCTTAAGTCACCTGGTCACTTATACCTCCTGGTAACAATCACATAACAACTCACATGGTAAACAGTCTTAAAGTGATAACACTTTCTTCACACATTGCACAGTATAATACATAATAAAAATATTTACATGGGGGACAGATGCAAGGGGGCCCAGGGGAAACTGAAGGAAGGCTGCCTGACAGGACAGCAAGAGTACAGGGTAACACCTCCCATACTGGGCCACCACAAACTCCCCTTCTTAAACACAACCATCCTCGGCGCCCAGTCCTGGAGGGTGGACGACTGGAAGTGGCCACTGGGGCCTAGACTGACAGTTCCTAGGGCATTATTGCCGAATGTCCTTCACAGGTCTGTATAGTTAACAACAACAGAGGACGAGTCCATGTAGCACTTTGGTGAAAATGTCCATACATTCTCCTTTGGGTCTCTGTTGAGCCTTGCCCATCTTCTTGCTGACAATTTCTGCATTCTGCTTAAAATAGAATCTTCGCCTGACAGTAGCTTCGGTCTTGTGGACTCCAAAGTGTCCCGACTGGTCATGATATGTGTTGAGGACCATCACCGCGTCTCTTCGGGGAACCAGAATCTGATGAAGTCGATCACCAGAGACCGGATTCAAAAAATTTCGGTACAACAGTCCTTTGTGCACAAACAGTCGCTTTCTCTGTCGCCACAGATGATTCAGCTCGTAGTCACACTGAGCCCGATGTAGCCGGGTTGGTACCTTTTTCCCCAGAAGGTAGTACATCAGATTCCCTATGACTCGACTTTTGTCTTGAAGAGTCTTCCAGGTGTATAGGTCTTCTTTAACCTTTTCGGACCTGGGTTTACTGTCCATTAGGGCGGTCACAACATTCTAGTTCACGAACCATTGATAGAATGGGGGCATCTCCACGTCTTGCCACATGTCTTCGACAGGGGTTCTTAACCGGGGTCATCCGAGACAGTACATCGGCATTGATATTTGACTAGCCGCTTCAAGTTCAACCTATAACCCTAATGGGTACCTACTGAGTTGATATAGGTCTAGAATCCATAACCTGTAATGTAATTATTCTCCAAAAATGCATCCAGACCCCTTTTAAATTATTTTACAGAGTTCACCATGACCACTTCCACTGACAGAGAATTCCACAGTCTCGCTGCTCGTACAGTAAAGAACCCCCGTCTGTGCTGGTGTAGAAACCTTCTATCCTCAAGACGTAGAGGATGCCCCTTGTTATAGATACAGTTCTGGGCATAAATAGATCATGGGAGAGATCTCTATAAGGTCCCCTGATATATTTATACATAGTTATTAGGTCGCCCCTAAGCCTTCTTTTTTTCTAAACTAAATAACCCAAATTCTGATCATCTTTCTGGGTACTGTAGTCCTCCCATTCCCCATATTACTCTGGTTGCCCGTCTTTGAACCCTCTCCAGCTCCACTATATCTTTCTTGTACACTGGTGCCCAGTAATGTGCACAGTATTCTATGTGTGGTCTGACTAGTGATTTGTACAGTGGTAGAATTATTTCCTTGTCGTGGGCATCTATGCCCCTATTGATGCACCCCATGATTTTATTTGCCTTGGCAGCAGCTGACTGACACTGGTCACTACAGCTAAATTTACTATTCACTAAGACTCCCAAGTCCTTTTCCATGTCAGTCGTCCCAAGTGTTCTCCCATTTAATACATAATCCCAGCCCGGATTTTTCCTTCCCATGTGCTTTACCTTACAATTATCAGTGTTGAACCTCATCTGCCACTTCCTAGCCCAAACCTCCAACCTATCTAGATCCATTTGTAACAGTGCACTGTTCTCTATAGTGTTTACCGCTTTACAGAGTTTAGTATCATCTGCAAAGATTGCTACTTTACTATTCAACCCCTCTACAAGGTCATTAATGAATGTTTTAAATAGAACAGGACCCAAGACTGACCCCTGTGGTACCCCACTAGTAACAGTCACCCAATTAGAATAAGTACCATTAATAACCACCAAGTACCATTAATAACCACCCTCTGTTTACTATCACTGAGCCAGTTACTTACCCACTTGCACACATTTTCCCCCAGACCAAGCATTCTCATTTCATGCACCAACCTTTTATGTGGAACCGTATTACATGCTTTGGAAAAATCCAGATATACAACATCCAGTGATTGCCCCTGGTCCAGTCTGGAGCTCACCTCCTCATAAAAGCTGATCAGGTTAGTTTGACAGGACCGATCCCTCATAAAGCCATGCTGATATGGAGTCATACATTTATTTTTATTAAGATACTCTAACATAGCATGTCCTAGAAAACCCTCAAACAATTTACATACAATGGAGGTTAAACTAACAGGCCTATACTTCCCAGGGTCTCCTTTTGACCCATTTTTAAATATTGAAAGTAGAGGATGGAGTCCTGCTCAGTTGCAAGTAAAATCCAATTTATTAGCAGACGAGTGCAGGAACACAAAGGTTGCACGTTTCAAGCGCTCTTAGTCATACTTTTTAAATATTGGCACCACATTTGCCATGTGCCAGTCCTAAGGAACAGTCCCTGTTACTATAGAGTCCCTGAATATTAAAAATAGGGGTGGGGTCTGTCTATTACATGAATTCCTTTAGAACACAGGGGTGAATGCCTTCTGGACCTGGCAATTTGTCTATTTTGATTTTTTTGTAGGTGGCACTGTACTTCTTCCTGGGTTAGACAGGTGACCTGTACTGGGGAGTTTACCTTATCTCGCTGTATTTCACCTGGCATTTCATTTTCCTCAGTGAATACAGAGGAGAAGAATTTGTTTAATATATTTGCTTTTTCGTGATCCCCGTTTATAATTTCTTCCTCATAATTTTTTTTAAAAGGCCAACACTTTCATCTTTAACCTTTTTGTTATTTATTTAGTTAAAAAACATTTTGGCGCTAGTTTTACTCTCTTTGGCTATTAATCTTTCTGTCTCTATTTTTATTACTTTTATCTGTTTTTTACATATGCTACATTTTTCTTTATAGCTTTTTAATGCTTCTTCACTGCCATCCTGTTTTAGTAGTTTAAATGCTTTATTCTTGTAATTTTTTTCCCCATTACATTTTTATTCATTCATATTCGTTTCTTTTATTCCTGACCCTTTCATTCCCATAAGGTATATACATCTTACAGTGAGAATTTAAGATATTTTTAACCCCTTAAGGACGCAGGACGTAAATGTACGTCCTGGTGAGGTGATACTTAACGCACCAGGACGTACATTTACGTCCTAAGCATAACCGCGGGCATCGGAGCGATGCCCGTGTCATGCGCGGCTGATCCCGGCTGCTGATCGCAGCCAGGGACCCGCCGGCAATGGCCGACACCCGCGATCTCGCGGGCGTCCGCCATTAACCCCTCAGGTGCCGGGATCAATACAGATCCCAGCATCTGCGGCAGTTCGCGATTTAAATGAACGATCGGATCGCCCGCAGCGCTGCTGCGGGGATCCGATCATTCATAACGCCGCACGGAGGTCCCCTCACCTTCCTCCGTGCGGCTCCCGGCATCTCCTGCTCTGGTCTGTGATCGAGCAGACCAGAGCAGGAGATGACCGATAATACTGATCTGTTCTATGTCCTATACATAGAACAGATCAGTATTAGCAATCATGGTATTGCTATGAATAGTCCCCTATGGGGACTATTCAAGTGTAAAAAAAAAATGTAAAAAAATGTAAAAGTAAAAGTAAAAAAAAGTGACAAATCCCCTCCCCCAATAAAAAAGTAAAACGTCCGTTTTTTCCTATTTTACCCCCAAAAAGCGTAAAAAACATTTTTTATAGACATATTTGGTATCGCCGCGTGCGTAAGTGTCCGAACTATTAAAATAAAATGTTAATGATCCCGTACGGTGAACGGCGTGAACGAAAAAAAATTTAAAAAAGTCCCAAATTCCTACTTTTTTAATACATTTTATTTAAAAAAAAATTATAAAAAATTTATTAAAAGTTTTTTATATGCAAATGTGGTATCAAAAAAAAGTACAGATCATGGCGCAAAAAATGAGCCCCCATACCGCCGCTTATACGGAAAAATAAAAAAGTTAGAGGTCATCAAAATAAAGGGATTATAAACGTACTAATTTGGTTAAAAAGTTTGTGATTTTTTTTTTAAGCGCAACAATAATATAAAAGTATATAATAATGGGTATCATTTTAATCATATTGACCCTCAGAATAAAGAACACACGTCATTTTTACCATAAATTGTACGGCGTGAAAACAAAACCTTCCAAAATTAGCAAAATTGCGTTTTTCGTTTTAATTTCCCCACAAAAATAGTGTTTTTTGGTTGCGCCATACATTTTATGATATAATGAGTTATGTCATTACAAAGGACAACTGGTCGCGCAAAAAACAAGCCCTCATACTAGTCTGTGGATGAAAATATAAAAGAGTTATGATTTTTAGAAGGCGAGGAGGAAAAAATGAAAACATAAAAATTAAATTGTCTGAGTCCTTAAGGCCAAAATGGGCTGAGTCCTTAAGGGGTTAAAAGTCTCCCATTTAGTGTCAGTTTTCTTGTTTTTGAGGACTTTATCCCAATTTATATTGTTAAGGGCTTCTCTGAGTTTATCAAACTTTGCCTTCCTACAGTTCATTGTTTTTGTGGCCCCTCGCGAGATTCCCTTATTGAAGAACAATTTATAATGTATTATATTATGATCACTATTTCCTAGGTGTCCTTTTACCTGCACATTAGTTACTCTGTCTGGTCTGTTGGTTAATATTAAGTCCAGTAGGGCGCCCCCTCTGTTTGGGCCCTGCACCATTTGGGACAGATAATTGTCTTTAGCTATAGTCAGAAACCTGTTTCCTTTATGAGATTCACAGGTCTCAGTCTCCCAGTTTATATCAGGATAGTTAAAGTCCCCATTATTATCACCTCATTCTGATTTACTGCCTTGTTTATTTGTCTCAGTAATTGATCTTCTGCCTCTTTCATTATGTTTGGTGGTTTATAGCAAACCCCTATCAGAATTTTTTTTTATTTTTATCTCCATATATTCCTACCCATAATGACTACACATTATAATTTCCCTCCCGTATATCCTCCCGCAGTGCAGCCAGCCTTCAGACTTGATTTCACATAAACATAAACTCCCCCCCCTTTCTGTTTTGTCCGATCCTTCCTGAATAGACTATAACCCTGTATGTTGACCGCCCAGTCATAGCTATCGTCCAACCAAGTCTCTGTTATACCCACTATGTCATAATTCTCCTCAGACATCAACTACTTCAGTTCCTCTGTTTTATTGGTCAGACTTCTGGCATTAGTCCAAATGCAATTTAAAGGTGTATATTTTTTTTCTCCCAATAAAGCCTATCCCTATTAACTATTCTAACCCCTCCCTCCACTCCACCCCCAGGTAAATTAATAAGTCCTCCCTCTCTATCTACACCATCTTCCCCCTCTACGTTGTAGTTTCCCTCCCACCAGTCCCTAATTTAAACACGTCTCCACCCTTCTAGCCCTCTTCTCCCCAAGCACAGCTGCACCCTCCCAATTGAGGCACAGCCCGTCTCTACGGTAGAGCCGGTATCCAACAGCAAAGTCGGTCCAGTTCTCCATGAACCCAAACCCCTCCTTCCTACACCAGCTTCTGAGCCACTTGTTTACCTCCCTAATCTTCTGCTGCCCCCTCTCTGGTGTGGCTCGTGGTACAGATAATATTTTATAAAATATTACCTTGGAGGTCCTTGCCTTAAGCTTGCGGCCTAAGTCCCTGAAATCATTTTTAAGGACACTCCACCCACCTCTTACTTTGTCATTGGTGCCAATATGTACCATGACTGCTGGGTCCTCTCCAGCCCCACTCAGCAACCTGTCAACCCGATCCGCGATGTGCCAAACTCGAGCGCCAGGAAGACAACACACTGTTCAGCAATCCCGGTCTTTGTGACAGATTGCCCTGTCTGTCCCCCTAATAATTGGTTCCCCCACTACCAGTACCTGTCTAGCCTACCCTGCACTCCTCTCTCCCTCCTTACTGGAGCAGACATCTCCCTGGCAGTCAGAGGCTGCTAGCTCTGAAATGGCATCCCCCTCATCTGCTAACTGGGCAAAACTGTTGGGGTGTGCCAGTTCAGGACTAGCCTCCCTGTCACTTTTCCCTCTACCCCATTTTCTAACTGTAACCCAGCTAGCTGCCTGACTGTCCCGCACCTCCGTCACACTTTCCTCCCCCATCTCTACCCCAGAGAGTACTTGCTCAGTGAGCAGGAGACTCCTCTCCAAGTTATCAGTGCATCTCAGTGTTGCCAGTTGCTGTTCTAGATCCAGGATTTGGGCTTCCAAATGAACAACTCACAAACATCACACAACAATATGCACCCTCAAAAGGCTGTTCAAGGATTGCATACGTTGTGCAAGATGCACACTGGACTGCCTTTTCCAACATGGAGGCCATACTAGATTTGGGGTTTGCAAAAATTTACAGTAAAAAAAACAATCAAATATTCAATTTAAACTCCCTGATTTAAAGTCCCTTAATTTTAAGTCCCTCTGACTTTTATACATACTCACTAGTATACTTCACACTCTTGTATACAGACACACACAATCACTAACTCAAACAATTGCTTAGTGTACTTGCTTTTATAGTTACCAGATATTACCTCTCTCTTCCACTGCCTGGAAGTGAATGCAAAAAAATATGGAGAATGGTGAAACTGTAATTGGCTAATCTGCCATTAACACCTTGCTGCCCTGCTCTGGAGTTATACCATCTAATTTTTGGACAGTCTCTAGGGCATTCTGCAGGGCTACAGCATATGCTCTCAAGGTCTTACCTGGCTTCTGTTGCCTTTCATACAGCTGGAGATGTACCTATGATGGAGAATGTCACTCAAATACCTGGTACAGTCCTTCAACGATCTGCTCTACAGTTGCCTTCTCGGAGGCTAGCCAGGTGCGGACTTCCTCTAACGCTTGTCCCTGAAGTTGTCCTGTGAGCAATTGCACCTGTTGGTTATGAGGGAAAGGATAAAAGACAAACAAACTCTGTATCATCTCTTTGAAATCCCTCAAGGTGAAAGGGTCTACATTGTAGGTAGGGAGGACAGGGATCCCCATGAATACCGGTGCAGATGCTGGAACAACAGGACTGTTGATGCTGACTGCAGGCAGGGCTGGCAAGATCCTGGTTGCTGGGGCAGGTGCATTCTCCTTTAAGATGCTTACTGTAGCACGGCAGCGGCTTTAACTTGACTGATGGGGGTACTGTAATGGATGCTCCTACTCTATTTTACAGGCACCCGGTTGTAATTCGTCTTGCGACTAGACTTGCAGGCACTAACAGGTTAATACTGATAGCTACTGGCACTGGAGACTTGATACTGACAATCATTGGTGTTTGCAAAGTCTGCGCTGCAGTGGGTGCTTGACAGGTAACAACAGAGACGAGCGCAGCAGCCGGCGCTTCCAATATGGCTGCGCCAAGGGAACTTCCTGTTTTGGTCCCTCCTCGCAGCACTGAAGAGGCGTCACTGCTGGGGACTGACGGAGCTGAGTTGCGACCACTCGCGTGTGGGAAACACCGGACCAAATTAACCCAATCAGGTACCATCTCTATACAGTTCACAGTAGCAGATAACAGTCTTTTCTTCGTCTCCCCCTCTATTTCACCAGTGCTTCGGGTAAAACACTTTTCACTGGTAAAGTCTTGTACACCTTCTGGCGCAAATTTTATTCGCCATGTGATTTTCACTGACAATACTGGACACAGTTCAGACTGGGGGAGGAATTGCCGCATAAGGCGCACACTCATATCCTGTTCGTAGGGTGCCAAAAGTTGTGGAACGGGGTGTGATGCAGGGCAGATGGAATTACCCTAGGGCCAGATGGCATTAACCCCTTTTATTTGTGATGCCAGGGTGTGGTTTATGCTCAATACCACCCGAAGGCATACTGTTGGATCCTGGGCAAGGCACAGGGCCAATAATGACTTGACGATACAAAGTTACGGATAACGGTAGATTTACTGAGGTTAGACAGGTGGAAAAGTCTATACAGTTCAGCCATGCCCACGGAGGTGGCCAGTGACTCAGAGACCTTAAGGGCTTGCTGGGACATGTAGTAGATGGGGTCAATTTAATGTAGGCCACTTTAACTTGACAAATGATTCCCATAGGAAAAAATACGTATTTTTTTCTCTGATCAGGTTCCTTTTCTGCTCCCCCACCTTTTAATTCATCATTCACTTTAAAAAACTGCCCTGTCTACTATACTGAGGGATTGGGTTAAATGCTATCCTTACAAGTTTATAGACATGGGCAGGACGAAGAATGAGAGTAGAGGGGTTGTTTGAGAGAGCTAATGGTAGAAAGTATAGGAGCTGACTAAAATTCACAGTTTAAACTGCACTATTGCTCTATAATGTCCTTCATGCTGCTTCTTATGGTGTACATAGAGACATAAAAGAGCAGAATGCCTTCTTCTATGTGTGCAGTGCAAGCAAAACATTGTACCAGCTAATCTACATCTACAAGCTCAGGGAAACCTGAAAATTAGAGATGAAGCAAGCGAATAATTCCCACAAAAATTTAAAACCTACAGTTATCAGAAAGAGGTGATGAAAAAACAAAAAACTGCTATAAAGTGATTCATAAATCTTAAAACATTAGAATATCCATCAGCCCCCCCCCCCCCGATTCACATTTCTGATTTAAAGGGGTACTCTGCCCCTAGACATCCTATCCCCTTATCTAAAGGATAGGGGATAAAATATCTAATCACGTGGGACCCCCTCGATCTCCGTGTCGGCACCCCGGCGTTCTTAACATTATGTTCAGTGGAAGTGATCGTGACGTCACACCTTACCCCTCCATTCATGTCTATGGGAGGGGGCGTGATGGCGGTCACACACCCTCCCATAGGCATGAATGGAGTGGACGTGAGGTGACATCGCTGCCACCCGAACCCAGCGTTCTGAATGTAATGTTCAAAACACCGGGGTGCTGGCATGAAGATTGCGGGGGTCCCAGTGCCAAAAATAAATTAAATCCTGTGTACTCTCAGGTAAATAGACATGATACAGACAGCACTGGAGTCCTAGGATGACAGATGGCCGGTGCTACCCTGATCCAGAATGCTGCTCACAGGTTGCTGGCTTTTCTAGCTTGAGTTCATTCAGGACAAGGTAGGGTTAAAGAGTATAACACAGATTATATTCCCTAACTACTCCTAACACCCCTCCTGCTCTTAAAAAAAATTCTGAGCTTTTAAAAGCTGTGTATCATACCTTTCCCCTTGCTCACATTATGTGAGCTCCCGACAGGAGAAAGTGGGCGTTCCCCAGCAGGTGTGACATCATTGAAACCTTTGAGAGCTGTGCCTTGCCATGCCCCGCAACCACTTTCTGAGTCTGGTCTCCTGCCAGGCCGGGGGGACCAAACTAACTGTATTATTTGTGGCCGGGAACAGAACAGAGACACCTAGTGGCCATTTTTTCAATCACAATAAAAAGATATTAAGGTTGAAAATTGTAACAACAATTAAATAGCAAAGTGTCTTATAATTACATAAGCAACAATATATTAAAAGTTTAGCATGGTGACAGGTACTCTTTAAATTTTCAGATTTTCATTAAATATTAAAGTGGTTGCTGGATCCGTAATGGAAAAAAAAAACTTAATGGCTTTAAACCTGCCGACGCTGAAAAATATAACCATAACTAACATTAAAGCTCATTCCTAGTGAGAACACACGGCAAAGTCTTATGAAAAAGGACGCAAATTGTTTTAGCTTAAAATGCATGAAACTTAAATCTCCTAGTAAAGCTATGAGAAATTCAGCAGCCGTCGGGATACAGCCGATGTAGTGAATATAGAATTGTTTTCCCTGAAGAAGCTGAAATATTGGACAAAGAAGTTGGCTATTTGCCAAAAACGAAGTCCTCAGTGGAATGTTGCAATATTGTAAATGTTAAAGGGGTACTCCGGTGAAAACCTTTTTTCTTTTAAATCAACTGGTGCCAGAAAGTTAAACAGATTTGTAAAATCCTTCCTCTACTTATTAGCTGCTGAAGACTACAGGAAATTATTTTCTTTTTGGAATTCTCTATGATGACATCACGAGCACAGTGCTCTTTGCTGACATCATTATAATAATAACTCTTTATTTATTGTTGTCCTTAGTGGGATTTGAGCCATCATGCTGCCCTTAGCATACATCTGCTATGCACGGTTGCTAAAATGGACAGAGATGTCAGCAGAGAGCACTGTGGTCGTGATGCCATCAGTGTTCCAAAAAGAAAGGAATTTCCTCTGTAGCATTCAGCAGCTAATAAGTACTGGAAGGATTAAGAATTTTTAATAGAAGTAATTTACAAATATGTTTAACTTTCTGGCACCAGTTGATTTAAAAGAAAAAGGTTTTCACCGGAGTACCCCTTTAATGATTCGGAGACGTTTACTCACATTTAGCTTTTCGCACATAAGTATTTTCATTTGCATTTAAATGCTGTGAAAACTATTTCAATATAATTTACGACACCATTCAGATTCTCTGCAAATCCCACAGAGTGTGATCAGAGTAAATTCATTATTTTTTATTTATTTATATAGTGCAGCATAGGTTAAAAACAGGGTCTTGTGTACGCCTTTTGCTTACCTGTTTTAGATTATGTGGCAGGCAAGAGTTTGGCCGTATAATGGATGCAATCTCATCACTTGACTAATTTCCTTATACTGCCAACATTTCCCATAAATCTTCTGGTTTGGCAAAAAGAGAGAGTAGAGTCCGATCACTGCATTCGGTCATCTAATGTTGATGCTGATGTTGGAGTTCAGTCAGGTGAACTGTTGAGACTCATAAGTTGATTTTTTAGAGAAATATTGCCATGAAATAAAAGTGATTCGACCTATAATCAATTTATTTTATAAAGATTTGCAGTCTTTAGTTTTTCCAGCATTTATCCCACATTTTTGCAGTTGGCTGTTTTTGTTGCAGTTTTCCAAAATATTAGTAAAAAGAACAAGTTTTTACTAAAGGAGATTGTGGGGGATCCCAGCAGTCCAAGACAACCCCGCAGCACCCCCACCAGCAGAATAGTGAGTACAGCTCTGGAGTATAATACAGGATATAACTCAGGATCAGTACAGGATAAGTAATGTATGTACACCGTGACCCCACCAGCAGAATAGTGAGTACAGCTCTGGAGTATAATACAGGATATAACTCAGGATCAGTACAGGATAAGTAATGTATATACACAGTGATCTCACCAGCAGAATAGTGAGTACAGCTCTGGAGTATAATACAGGATATAACTCAGGATATGTACAGGATAAGTAATGTAATGTATGTACACAGTGATCTCACCAGCAGAATAGTGAGTACAGCTCTGGAGTCTGGCCACTAGAGGGAGCATCTTCCTGTTTGAGCTTCCTGTGAGCGTTTGGTGTGCTCGACCTTGAGAGTGATCCACCTCTCTCCCAGGGGCGACCTTCCTTTCCCCAGAGGGGGGGTTCGTTTCCTGGTATGAGCGAAGAGCGGAGAACCCCAACACCTGCCCCCCGAAGTAGGTCCGCGGGGGGCAGGGGGAGCCAGCGACCAGTTGCAGAGGGACCAGCATCAGGAACTGCACCAGAGGTCTCTGGGTTAAGGCGCTCTGCCAGAAGATGCAGCGATGTATCTCCAGCACCTCCTGAGCCCATGGAGACGAAGAGCAGCCGCAAGGCTGCTCCAACAAAAGGTACTACAGGTACTATGGACTGTGATACTCCTCCTGGAGCAAAGCCAAATGCCCATGGAGGTGTGGAGGAGGATTGGGCAATGCCCAGGGCCCAGGAGCCTGGAACCACCTATGGATCCCGTGTTGCAGAGATACTTCAGGGATATAAAGAAGCAAGGAGCAGCTTGTATAGGCTCCAGGAGGAGGTACAGGAGGCAAAAGCCTTAATGGAAACTGCGTCAAAACACCAGAAGGCTGAGCTGTCAGCAAGGATTAAACAGCTTAAAACCAGCATCAGCAATCTAAAGAAAAGGAAAACTTTTATTTTGGAGAACAGCGGGCCATTTAAAGAAAAGCTTCAGAATGAAGATCGCTTTGCAGAAAAGGAGAGGGAGAAGCAAAGAAAGCTGAGGGGGCTTCAGCCACGGGTGGAGGAGGAAGGAGACGTTGCGGAGGCCGATAATGTTGAGCCAAATCCACCCGGGGGTCTGCAACATCTCACCCCATACAGTGGGCTCCCTGCAGGGCAAGTGGCAATGTCATCTGGCTGCGGCCCTGGTGGTTCGGGGGATGAGAGTAGCACCAGTCACCAGGGAGGGGCGCTGATGGCCCAGATCCAGCTCCTGGAGTCCCCAGGTCGCCTCCAGGACTTCACGTTTGGACATGAGTTACCAGAGGAGGCACCTGGGGGAAGGAAAAAGAAGAAGTCAAAGAAGACCAAGCTCCAGGAGCAGGTAACATTTGTATATACCCCCCTCCCTGAGCCCCCCGGACTGGCCGCAGGGTCAGCTCACTGTGTGAACCCCATTTCTCAGCCCAGCCTGAGTTCTGCTGTGGACTCAGTGCAGGAGAGTGGGGAGAGTATGGAGTCTAGTGTGGCGGTGAGCTCCATAGCTGTTTGCAGTAACAGTGGTGGAGCAGACAGTGTATCGGCTGTGAGGTCGGACAGTGATATTTGCCCAGCGATGGGCAGTAAGGGCTCTGGCACATTGGGTTGCTCCCTAACGGGAGGGGGGGGCGATTTTGTGCCAGAGTCGGCTGCGGGAGCTCCGGTGGCTCTGAGCGTTGGCACTGCTGTTCCTTTGGAGCAGCGGTGTCGTCGTGGAGGAGCTGCCGGGGCTAAGATGTCTTCGCCTTCCAGAAAGACTGGACTTAAACCCCTATTTTGTATTGGCGCCGCTGATCCAGATCAGCGGCGCCCAGGAGCAGGAAACTCCAGTACTGATGAGGCGGAGGGTACCAATAAAAACAGGGCTGGGGCCGCTAATAAGCAGGCTAGGCAGGCTTCCCGGTCCTTGTATAAGGGACCGGTGACCTGTCCTGTGGTGGTGGCTCCAGCTCTGGTACCCAGTGATGCTGATGGTACAAAATCTGCACCAGAACACACCGGTCCAGCCAGTATGAGTGAGAAAGTTAATGTAAAAGTGAATGAAGGAGTGAATGTATCTGTTAATAATTTGTCTGGGGCTTTGAATGGTGGTTTGGGCTGTAGCACGGGTGGAGGTATGGGGGGCACATTAGCTAAAACATGTGACAATGGTTTGGGTATGGATTATGTGGAGGAGGGTGGTGAAGGGGCGCAGATTAGTGGTGGGGATGTAGGGCCTGGTCCAGTTGCACCCCCAGCGGTGGCAGCACCGGTACGCAGCTACGCAAATGTCACCGCTGGGGGGAGGGGGGCACCTTCCTCGTCCTCTGGCTCTGGGGAGAGCAGTTTGCAGCAGCGTCTCCTGGGGGCCTTAAGGAGAGGGGAGAGATCGATCAATGTAGAGGGTAGGGAGGTTGATCTATCCTTCTGGATAGAGAGACATGGTCTTTCAGCCTTCCGAGAGGAAAGAGGGGGGGATAATGTGTGGTCCCTCCCTACAGCCGGGCCAGGTGGTCTCCGTAGGAATGTGGTCCGGCTGAGATGGAGAGGCAGTGATACATGTCCTCCAAGATCTAAAGTTGTTGTTGAGCTTCTGCTGAAGTTGGGCTTTAAGGCAGCTGACATCTACGCCTTAATACATCCTTATGGTACCCCTGAGTTTGATATCAGCTTTGTTCGGCCGGAGGGGCTTGAGCTCTTCTGGTCGAATTATGAGCTGATAAAGAATGAACCCGGCTGGCGAGACTTTGCCATTCAGGCGGTGTCTCGCCAAAATAATGTCAAGAAAGTGACAGTTTTAACCCGTAACGAATCACTCTCTTGTATTGACATCATGACGTGGCTAGGTCGGTATGGAGAGGTGGTGGAGGTCCCAAAAAAGAACAGGGATGAATATGGCATCTGGTCAGGGGCCTGGACGTTTATGGTCAAACTGAGGCGTTCAGGAAACACAGTTACCCATATACCATCTGCGACCTTCCTCGGAAGAGATCGTATCCAGATCTTCTACCAGGGTCAGCCGAAGCTCTGTCACAGATGTGGTGACCCCACGCATTTTAGTGCCAATTGCACTGTGCAGAAGTGCACTCTGTGTGGGGAAATAGGTCATCTCGCTGCATCTTGTGCGGAGATTAGGTGTCACCTGTGTGGTGACTTAGGTCACCCATTCAGTCGCTGCCCTCGTTCCTTTGTCAACGCGGTTGTTGCCCCGGTGGGAGTAAGCCTTGAGGTGGATTCTGCTGGGGCGATGGCCGTCAGGGATGAAGGGGTGCAGGGGCCAGGGAAGAAAAGTAAGCAGAAGACGCCTGCCCAACTGAGGCGTCTCAAGAAGCGCCAAAGGGATAGGGAGATTCAGGACTCACAGGAGCATCAACAAACTGGGGTGACTCCTGATCCTGTCCCTGCGGCCAGTCTTACTGCTGAGGCCCTGGGGGATGGTGAACTGGATGAGGAGATTGGGAGGATCCACAAAGAGGGGGATGCCGTCTCCTCACTGTCCTCCCATGGTGAGAGCGCGGATGAGGACAGTGGGGGATGGGCAGAAACAAAGCGGGGTACTCGGAGGAATAAAAAAAGAGGAGATGTAATATCTTCTCCCACCCGCCAGATGCCAAAGGAAGGTACAACTGATCTCCCTCTGATTGGTCTCTCCAACCGGTTCCGAGCCCTCCGCGACATTTCCTCTTCAGAGGGGGAGGAGGCGGGGGGTGAGGTTCCGGATGTTGCGGGGGGGCTCACAGGAGACGCTGAGTCCTCTCTCCCTGGGGAATCTTTGTCTTCAGGGGGGGAGACTGGCCCAGAGTCAGGGGACGAGGAAAATGTATATAATGGGAAAATGGACACATCCATCTCACTAAAAAGGGGTAAACCATCATCTGATGAGGAGGGTGGTGGGGTGGATGGGAAGGATGGTGGGAAAAAGAAAGCTATCTAACTCAATCACCCTCGATGGCGGCACCCTCTCCGTTGACTCTGGCATCCATTAATGTTGCCAGCATTAAGTCAGATACAGCTCGATTTGCGGCCTATGATTTTTTTGCCCACATTAATGCTGATATTTTATTTTTGCAGGAGACCAGGCTAACAGATATGTCATCTATCTACAAGGCTAAAAGAGAGTGGAGGAATGGGCCCTCCTACTGGTCTCTTGGGGCCGAGCCGTATAGCGGAGTGGCGGTCCTTTTTACTTCAGCGGTAGAATGCCGACGGGTTATCGAGTTAGAAATGGGGAGGTGCCTGATCTTAGATGTCCTCATGAAGGGACAAGAACTTCGCCTTATTAACATCTACGGCCCACAGTCTAAGTGGGACCGGAAGTGTCTCTTTATGAGGATCAAGCCCTATCTTTTTACAAGTCGGCAGGTGGTCTTTGGAGGGGACTTCAATGCTGTCACGAGGCCCCAAGATAGGGGAGGTTCCAGAGACAAGCTGACTTATGATAGCGTCGCCCTTAATAGCATAGCAAGTGAGGCTCGCCTGGTGGATGTCCACATCCGGTACACCCCAGGCCACGCGGGATTCACCTATCATAGGGGTAGTTGTAGGTCTAGGATAGACAGGTTTTATTTGAAGGAGGAAGCCGTCTCTTCAGCAGTATCTGTTGTTGAGGTGGAGTTCTCCGATCACTGTTTAATTTTGTTTTCTCTGAATGTCACAGAGACCCCCCGGATGGGCAGAGGCTATTGGAAGCTGAATTCGTCTCTCTTGGAAGAAGCGGAGATAAGACAGTCCTTTGAGGATTTTCTTCAGAGCCAGGTACCATTGCTGGGCCTTTGTAGCAGTAAGTCAGAGTGGTGGGAGATCTTCAAGAAAAGGGTTGCGAGATTCTTCCGCCAGCTCTCGGGCCTCAGAAGCCTAAACAAGTACCGTTTGTACCAGGGCCTGAGGAAGAAACTTGAGAACCTTGTCTCGACTGGAGGTAGCCGAGAGGATATCTCCAGAGTGAAGTCCTTGTTGATGAAGTGCCAGTACGACAGACACGCATCTTTGGTTTTTGAGAGGGATTACGGGAAGTACCGCTCGCCCGACCCTTACAGAAACTGCAAGATGTCAGTGAATAGTAAAATAGTCTCAGGACTGATTGATAGTACGGGATCCTTGAAAAGGTCCAGATCAGGGATCCTGGAGGTCGTCAGATCCTTCTACTCGCACCTCTTGGGAAGGAAGGATCTAGATCGAGATAAGGTATCAGCTTTCTTGGCTGAAACCATCCCTGAACCAGGAGTAGACCCCTCTCTTGACGTTTTGACAGAGATGATCCGGGAAGAGGAAGTCAGGATGGCGATTGATGGGCTTGCCCTCAAGAAGTCACCCGGTCCGGATGGCTTAACATCTGAGTTCTACAAGACCTTTAAGGACACTTTGGTTCCCCTCTTGACTGCGGTTTTTAATGAGTGTCTATCCTCGGGCACTCTGCCAAAGACAATGAGGAGGTCAGCGCTGATCATCTTGTCAAAGGGTAAAGACCCGTCCCACATTGAGAATTGGCGTCCCATAGCTCTTCTCAATGCGGACAGAAAGATTCTGGCAAAAGTGCTGTTTAACCGGCTGGTGGAGTTTGCACCCCGGCTCCTTTCGGGGGCTCAGCATTGCTCTGTTCCGGGCCGCAGTACATTTAGTGCTGTGCTCGGTGTCCGGGAGGCTGTGGAGCAGGGTAGGGCTGGCCACTGGAAGGGGTACTTGCTGTCCTTGGATCAGGCAAAAGCGTTTGATCGGGTTAACCATGAGTACCTCTGGTCTGTTCTTCTGAGATATGGCCTGCCGGGGGGGTTTGTTGATTGGCTTAAGACCTTGTATGCAGGGGCAGAGAGTTTCCCGCTTGTGAATGGTTGGATTGGTCGCTCCTTTGAGGTTGGGTCTGGTGTCCGTCAGGGTTGTCCTTTAAGCCCTTTGCTGTACGTGTTTGCAATTGATCCTTTCCTTAGGAGGATTGATTGTGGACCGTTGGCAGGGGTGAGAATGGACCTGGCGGTGCCGGATTTGGCTCTGAGGGCGGTAGCGTATGCTGATGATGTCACCGTGTTTGTCTCCTCACAAGAGGAAGGCCAATGGGTGATGTCAGAGGTGGACCGCTACTCGGAGGCATCCGGGTCCAAGATCAACCAAGATAAGTGCGAGAGTCTCTGGCTGGGAGGGGGAGATCCTGGTTTTGATCTCCCGGACGCCCTTCCAGAGCCCCAGGAATCTGCAAAAGTTCTCGGCATCGAATTTGGCCAAGGGGATTACCCCAAACAAAACTGGGACAGCAGGCTTAAGATCGCCGCTCAGAAGGTGGATCAGTGGAAGGGTTGGTCTTTGACCCTCCGGGAAAGGGTTAACCTGATCAAAACATTTCTGCTCCCTTTACTGATATACTTGGGCAGTGTATGCATGTTGCCAGAACCTCTTTGGACCCGGGTCTACAGTGTGTTCTTCCAGATGTTATGGGGGAACAGACTGAACCTAGTGAAGAGGGAGGTTACTTACCGTACGAGGAGACTAGGGGGGTTGTGTATGGTCAACCCTGTGGTGTTCCTAGTGAATACCTTTCTTAAGACCAATATAGCAAACCTCTGGTCAGAGAGGGCTCCTCCGTGGGTATCCTCCTGTAGGGGATGGTTTTGGCCTTTCTTCCAGGAATGGGAGACAGGAGGGCAAGTGAAGGATCTTCGCACACCACACGGGCATCTCCCGGCTTACGCTACCCCGGTTCTGAAGGTTATTCGTCGGTGGGGTCTGGGGATGGGGGAGATTAGGACTCTGTCGAGGAAATTCCTTGACAAGAGGGTCCTGTCTTCTCATTTCCAGAGGCCATTGGCGCTCAAGGACTGCCCAAGTCGGGATCTGGAGGTGGGTTTAGAGCTTTTGAATTCTATCAGGATCCCCTTGAAGTTTTGGGACTTGACTTGGCGCTGTTTCCACGGGAAACTGTGTGTGAGGGACAATCTGAAGTGCAGGAGCTCTGATGACCGGGGATGTCCCCGCGAAGAGTGTGGAGGCATGCTGGAAAGCATGGGGCATTTTCTGCTTCATTGTCCCTTTAACACAGAGGTTTACACCAGGGTGGGCGCTTCCATTGGTTGGCCTCGGCTGGCCAGTCTCTCCTATGCGGAATGGGCCTATGGGGCATTCAGAAACCTTGGAGGCTGGGACCGGTGCACTTTATTCCTAGTCAGCTCAGTGGTTAGGTACTACACGTGGAACGCACGGTGTTTAGTGTCGACGCAGCGTAAAATCCTCCCTGTGGATGTGGTGGTTAGGAACATTCTCGGTGACCTGGTGAAGGTGCGTTCTCTGGAGTACGAGAGGCTGGGTGCTGGCAGGGCCTCTCGTCTATGGAGGGGCTCTGCCTTTAAAGTGCCTTAGCCTGTTGTCTCCCCCTGGTGGTGGGCTGATGCTGGCACATTAGTCTTTTTGTTTTGAGCAGTTGGTTTATGGTAATATAGGGCTTGCAGGCGCTGAACTTGAGCTTTAGGGGTTTGTTGTTTGGCTTATAGTGTTATATGTATTTGTTATTGTATTTTTGTAGTCTATTTGTATACTTATGTATTGTATATATTGTTAGTCTGTGTATATTTTATGTAATGTATATATTGTATATATTGTGTGATGCCACCTGGGGTTTGGGTTTAGTTTAGGTTGGGTGGTGGGTTAAAAAGGGGGGAGGGGGTTTGTATGGGACTTTTATATATACAGAAAATCCTGGACTGGTTCATGGACGTCTGGTAACATGTACTGGGGGCATGGGATGCGGGACCAGCTCAGGGCCAAAAAAAAAAAATAAAAAAATAATAAAAAAAAAGTGGTGTTATTTTGTTTGTGTTGGTTTTTATTATTTTGTATATATTATTGTTGTTGTTGTTGTTATTCTTTTTGGTATATTACTGGTATTGGGTTTTTGGTATTGCAACTGGGCCAGGAAATTCACATTTAGTATTAGTGTATATTAGTGTATATAGTTTATTAGTATGGTATGGGTATAATGGGTATTATAGGAATATGTCTTTTGTAAATATTGTATATATTTGTTTGTGTGCAGGAATGAGTGTGGGGTGGACCGGTGTTGTATTTTATGCTATGGTGTTTGGTTTTATGATTCGCTATATTGATTATGTTCTGTCGGATATGGTATGTTTATGTTTTGTAATTTTTTATTGTTATGTTTGAAATTTTAATAAAAGATCTACAGGATATAACTCAGGATCAGTACAGGATAAGTAATGTAATATATGTACACAGTGACCTCACCAGCAGAATAATGAGTACAACTCTGGAGTACAATAGAGGATATAACTCCGGATCAGTACAGGATAAGTAATGTATATACACAGTGACCTCACCAGCAGAATAGTGAGTACAGCTCTGAAGTATAATACAGGATATAACTCAGGATCAGTACAGGATAAGTAATGTAATATATGTACACAGTGAGCCCACCAGCAGAATAGTGAGTACAGCTCTGGGGTATAATACAGGATATAACTCAGGATCAGTACAGGATAAGTAATGTAATGTATGTACACAGTGACCTCACCAGCAGAATAGTGAGCACAGCTCTGGAGAATAATACAGGATATAACTCAGGATCTGTACAGGATAAGTAATGTAATGTATGTACACAGTGACCTCACCAGCAGAATAGTGAGCACAGCTCTGGAGAATAATACAGGATATAACTCAGGATCTGTACAGGATAAGTAATGTATGTACACAGTGACCTCACCAGCAGAATAGTGAGTACAGCTCTGGAGTACAATAGAGGATATAACTCAGGATCAGTACAGGAAAAGTAATGTAATGTATGTACACAGTGACCTCACCAGCAGAATAGTGAGTACAGCTCTGGAGTATAATACAGGATATAACTCAGGATCAGTACAGGATAAGTAATGTAATGTATGTACACAGTGACCTCACCAGCAGAATAGTGAGCACAGCTCTGGAGAATAATACAGGATATAACTCAGGATCTGTACAGGATAAGTAATGTAATGTATTAACACAGTGACCCCACCAGCAGAATAGTGAGTTCAGCTCTGTAGTATAATTAAGGCTCTAACTTAGAATCAGGACAAAATAAAGCAAGTTTCATAAAAGAGAAAATGACCTAGTACTTGGAGTAGCCTTAGGAAACACAGAGAGATGTATGGTTGTTTTTATTGGATCTTTTGTCTTCTTCATTCATTAGATTAAAAATACTATTCTATATGGTTCACAATAACTTCAGCACACCCACACAGACATGATACATTCATCACCATTGTCCACCATATAGTGTAATTGTGTGCTGCAGGACAGTCTTTATTTATGAGGATCATGTATAGATTTAGTACTGTGATAACCGTAATTTACAGAATCGCAGGGATTTAGCTCTGCCACTTCTATTATATGGCTGAAATTAAAGGAGATATGTCATAGTGAAAAACGTATCCCCTATCCACAAGAAAGGGGATACGTTTTAGATCATAGGGGGTCTGACCACTGGGATCCCCCACGATCTCCTGTAGAGGGCCACGGCTCTCCCCAGAAATGCAGCGTCACGACCCCCGCCCGAAGCAGGGGCCAATATGCCCCCTCCATATGTCTCAACGGGAGAGATGTTCGGCTATCTTTAGCTCTCCCATAGAGATGTATGGAGGGGCGTGGTGGCCCCCGCTTTATGCATGGGTTGTGACACAGTGCTGTGATGCCACTTTTTGTGTGATGACGCACTAGTGTTTCTGACTGGGGTACTGGGTGTATAGGTCCATTCGTGACTCAGGGTGGTTGGATGTATCACTTTGTAAAACCAGGGCACAGTTAACCAAGTATAGGACAGCTTCTCCTGGGCCAGGCGCGGGATAATAAATACACCAATGCTGGGTTATGGATAACTGTCTTTACTGAGGCAGGAGTAGTTGTTACAATCCTCACAGCGCAGCTTAGAGTAGAGGAGATGCAGAGTAATCCTTGGGGGCTCTGTAGACTTGCTGTGACTTGTAGTGTTCTGCACCCACTTGGCTTTACTTGTTGCATACTTAGGACTTTAGACTTAATTCTGACAATGCTGACTAGGGTTCTGACGGTGTCCAATTATCGCTACACCACCAGGGTATAAACTAGCATTGTGTGGCCCATCGACTCACTGGCTCTTGTGCTCACAGTTAGGAATTTTCAACTCCTCCTGGGTGGGGAACACTTGAGGGAATGGCAGAATCACCTCACACTCCTGCTGTCTCTTCTTCACACATCAGCTCACACTGTGCTCTTCTCCACCCCCCTACACTGTATATGGCCTAGCTAGGGGGCCTCCGATTGGGTAATCAGGGTCACAAGGGTACTCTGCATCATACCTCCTTACAGATTTCCTGTACATTTCTTAACAGGCAAAGACTACAATGAATATTAATGCATCACCTGAGCAGCAGGTCTTAGCGCAGGCACCTGAAGCAATGTTTACCTGACATAACCCACTCCAGTATGGGGTTACCACACTGCTCCCGTGGAGAGCTGTGGGGACCGTACAGGAGATCAAAGGTGTGGTTACCCAGTACAGAATCACATGTTCTTCTGTACTCCTGCCCATCCTGTGTGGCAGATACTGCTTCAATGTCCGTCTTGGGCCCACTCTCCTCAGGACTTTCTTTAGTTCACTATATAATGTAATGTTTTACAATGGTTAATGTATTAGTATTTTCTATGCACTTGTTACTTTAAGAAACCTGTTGTCATGGACCTTGTTGTTAGGGGAGTATGCAAAGGTGAACCATGTGACTTATCCGGCCAATGGGATCTCTCTAAATTCCTCCCATATATAGTGAGGTCAGAGTTCAGTTCTCTCTCTCTTGCTGTGGTACAGTTTGGTGAAATGTGAAGTCTGTCTGTGGGGGCCTGAGGCCTGGTCCAGCAACAATGCATCTACTGCCAGTTAACCCCAGTACCCAGGTGAAAGTCAAAGCCTTGCGGTAAGCCTTACAGTCGGGGGATCAATTTAAGTCAAGTTAGTCAAGTCCAAGTGACTAAAGTCTAGCGTGGGCTGCATACAAGTCAAAGTCAGTCACATACATCACAATCAACTATAAGTCCCAGCAAGCCAATAAGCTTCATAAAGTTTACCCTGCATCTCCTTCACGCTAATGTGAGCTGCAATTGATTGTACCATCTTTCCAACCTCAGTAAAGCAAACCAGTTATCCGTAACCTTGCGTTGGAGTAATTATTTACCCCATGCCTGGCACAGAAGAAGCTGGTCTACCTCAGATGGTGCATAGGTCAACTACGCCCTGGCATCACAAAACGGTTAATTACACATTACCCTCACTCGACACCACAACTTTTGGCATCCTACGAACAGGATACGGGTGTGTGCCTTATGCAAGAACCCCCCCCCCCACCCCCACCCCCCAGTCTGAACTGTGTCCAAATTGCAGAAAGTACGCACATCCAACAAAAATTGCGCCAGTTTTGTACAGGACTTTGCCTGTGAAAATTCTTATGCCAAGAGGTGCTTGTGAAATAGAGAGGGAGGAGTAAAGTTTATTGTCTGCCACTGTGAATAGTACAAGTCTGTGTCCGTCATGTGCAAAGTGCGAAGAGAAGCCATGCTGTGTAAAACAAAATGTCTGGTACCTGAAAGGAGTCAGGGAAGAGCTGGCGAAGAATGCCTGCGAAAGTCTGCGTCCCGCCCCTGGCGTGGAAGCCAGGACTCCGTGCCGAATCCAAGGAGGAACTTAAAGATCCGTCCCCCGGTCTGCAGAAGCTTTCCCTGGATGAGCGATGTCTTCAAGCTCTACTCCCAGAGAGTGACAGCAGCTGGCCAGCAACCCCCGTCATCGATCCTTCACCCACTTCAAGCCCAGAATCTGCACCCCAGGTCCTACAGCCTGCGTCACGACCCAAGTCACCCCCACTACCCAGTTGGGTAATCGGCGATGAGCCAAGAATCATCAGGTACATGCACCAGTACCTTCTGTCTCTGCTCGGGAAGCAGCACCTCCCAGTCCCTGCGGCCTTGTCAGAGAGGGCTGAGTGAGAGGCCCGGGTGGCTGCCATACTGGAGGAGATGAGGGAGCAGAGAAGATGAGAATATGGCCCAAAAGTAGTTCCCTATGAGGTGCGCCAAGCGCAACAAAAGAACGCCAAGCATCTAGAGCATGTTTACATTCGGATGTTTGATCACCCCAGGCCTGGAGACTCACCCCTTCCTACCCCACCTACACTCCCAAGAGAGCCGGGACATAGTAGAGTACACTCCGGTCCAGAGTGCACAAGGGGAATGGGTGGCAGTTGTGACCCAACCCAAGCATACTACACAGCTCCCTTTCATGTGCTTTTCTTCAGAGGACTGGAATTTGGATCCATTTGGCCTGTTGTCCAAAAAGTGAAAGGTCAAGTTAAAGAAGAAGAGTTCCTGCCTAAGATGCCTATCCTGCCACTCAAGTATGCATCAAGTGCCAAGAAGAATAAATTGTCTGCAGATGTGCCCTGGCCTATTTCTGGTGTTAAGCAGGTTTGGCCGCCCCAATGGGCACCAACTAAAGTGCCTTGGCCTACTCCTGCTGAGGAGGAGGTTTAGCCGGCTCATCAGGCACCGACAATTTGTCCCCCAGTGGCGCAAGCTGCTGCAGTACAGATGGTGAGATGGTGAGCCCCACCATATCACACCCTAGTCTGTCACGGGTGTCATGGAACACCATGGTTAACCCAATGGAAGGGGTACATTCCAGTGGGCCCCGCTTCATGTCCCAGCCCAAGAAGACCGGAGACCGGCGAGTCTGGGATGGAAAGTTTCCTATCTGAAGAAATCCTTATGTCGAAAAGCGCCTAACTGTCACATATTCTGTTTCTGCTTTATTGTCATTATACAAGAAATAACTTGTGTGGAGTGCTGTGCTGTTTTTGTTTTCTCAGTTCCTTCAACGTTCAAGCAATGTGCCTGGCAGCCATGCAAAGAACTCTAACTGCAACCATATTCGTAAGCATGTACCCGACTACAGCCGTGAACTTATAAAGACTACAGTACTCAGAACTTTTATAGGGTTCTACATTAAATCACAGGGCAAAAGAAGGTAATGAAGAGACGTTAATAGGGACCTAATACTAAAATGTTTTATGTGATGGTGATGATTATGGAAGAGGTACTAAGGGCTAGAACTGTATATATAAAACTGTTTATGTTAACCTATGCTGTGTCTTATGTCTTTCTTTCAGCAGGATGAGAAGTGCAGAAGGTATCCTGACCTAGAGTAGTGGTACCTTGTAGCTACAAGTTGCACACAAAACCTATGTACATATAACTAGTCAGTAAAAAAAATGTATAGTACTACAATAGGATTTTATAACCTTAAGAAAAGTACATATGCTAAACAATTTCATGTACAGTCATAAATGTATATATTAGGGATCGACCGGTTATCGGTATGGCCGATATTATCGGCCGATAATCACGATTTTGGGCATTATCGGTATCGGCAATTACCTTGCCGATAAGCCTATAATGCCCCGCCCCCTGCACCGCCCCCACCGCACCACGAACACCCCCCCCCTCAACCCGCCGCACTGCACCGCGTCCGCCCCCCCGGCCCACCGCACCGCGTCGCACCCCCCACCGTGATGCTGGGCTGTATACCGGTATGGATTTTTGCCCATACCGCTATACCGGTCAGGCCCCTCCCCCACCCTCCGAGTCACGGGCCTCACTGCGCAGCGGCGTCTATGCAGCATACTAGGCCGGAGCCTGCCCGGAGTGGAGAAGATGACCGCCGGAGAAGAAGGACAGCCCGGACCGGTTCACCCTTCACCCGGAACGCCCCCGGACACTACAGGAACGATGGATGGCCCGGACCACCCTGACAGGTAGGGGGAGAGAAGCGGGTGGTGGCGGCGGCGGCCTATGGCACCGCAAAGGCCACTGCAGTGCATTGATTTAAAGCGCCCGCTTTAAATCAATGATCTGCAGCGGTGTCGCGGGGGGTTAAATAGCCGATAACTTATACCGGAATATCGGTATAAGTTATCGGCTATCGGCCCTAACCTCCACCGATTATCGGTATCGTATCGGCCCTAAAAAAACGATATCGGTCGATCCCTAGTATATATCACAAGTATATATTACACATTGTGTAATACAGGTAGTGAGTTAATGTACAGTACTAAAAATGTCTTAAGTCAGGACTGTTATCTCATAGTCAGTATATTTATACTCCAGTCCATATCAATACCAAAATATGTATTGTCAATACTAATTGTTTTTCCTGTCCACTGTGCACAGGGTTCTCTTGTGGCCAGAGAGAGTACCTGGTAAGTCTAAATAGCACCTCAAGTGGAAATCATTGTTGTCCGTACCTCAATATACTAAAACCATTTCTATGTTATGGGGTGAAGTAGCAAAAAGCCAATGCACAGGCTTCTGGGTAGGAAGCCTCAAGCAGCTGATCCAAAATATGTTATGTCATACAAAAAAGGAAAATAGTGTGCCTATGGTTTCAAATATGTATATATGTTTTGTCAGAAAAAAAAATGTCATAAGCTTTAAATCTCTGTAGCAGTAAAATAGGGGTCAAGTGTCGGTACAAAGGTACAAATGACCCTTTACAACAAACCGTTACAGCAACCGTTACTTCCCACTTGACTTTGTTTACATTCTACTGGAGTATGTAAGGACATTTGTAAAAATGCCACATGAACCCTTACAATTGTTTATCACCTTGAGAAGGACATTACAACCAATGCCCCAGGAAAATTTCTATAGCCCTGTGAAGGACTTTTTCATTAACATCTGGCCTCCAGGACTTTATGGCGAGGATGGGTTTGCTCTAGAGGGGGAGTTTGGGGTGACCCAGTACAGAATCATATGTTCTTCTGTACTCCTGCCCATCCTGTGTGGCAGATGCTGCCATTTTGGGCCAACTCTCCTCAGGACTCTCTATAGTTCACAATATAAAGTAATGTTATACAATGGTTAATGTATTAGTATTTTCCATGCACTTGTTACTTTAAGAAACCTGTTGTCATGGAACTTGTTGTTAGGGGAGTATGCAAAGGTGAACCAGGTGACAATGGGATCTCTCTAAATTCCTCCCATATATTGTGATACCCCATACACTTGCTGCCCTTTCCGGCAGCCTCCCTTCAGTGTCCCCTGGGCTCGCTTGTACTTGTTTCCCCCCTGTATATATGTTTTGCTATGTGTTATAATATACAATGTGTTGTCGCTTTAAGAAATGTACCATGTAATTGTTACCCAGGAGGTACCAGTGACCAGGTGATCCCAGGGGCGACCTATGGGCTCCCTGCTAGTCTCTCCCATATAAGCCCTGGGAGGAGCTAGCTCGCTCTCTTTGAGCTCTGCTCTTTCTGCTAAGCTGAGGTCCAGTGCAGTCGTGCCTAGTGTGTGTGTCCAGAGTCATTGGAGGCCTCAAGTCCAGTCTGCAGCCACAGTCAAATGCAGGTAAATTACAGTCATAGCTTTGTCAGTTGCCAGTCAAGTCAAGTCAGTCCCTGTCAGCAACTGTCAAGTCAGTGTGGCCTGCATTAAATTGTCCAGTACTACTACAAGTCCCAGCAAGTCCTTAAGGTGTCAGAGTCACTGGTCACCTCCGTGGACCCTGGCTGAACTGTATGGACTTAACCATCTGTCTACCCTCAGTAAAGCTACCTTAATCCGTAACTTGGCGTCTGAGTCAGTATTGCCCCCGTACCTAGCCCAGGCTCTAGCAGTATACCTTCGGGTGGCATCGAGGATAAACTACGCCCTGGCATCATGAATACAAGGGGTTAATGCCATCTGCCCCTAGGGTAACAACATCTGCCCTCATCAACCCTGTTACCACAACCAGTTAACTCCAGTACCCAGGTGAAAGTCAAAGCCTTGCGGTAAGCCTTACAGTCTGGGGATCAATTCCAGTCAAGTTAGTGGGGTGAGGGTGTGATGAGGGCAGATGGAATTACCCTAGGGGCAGATGACATTAACCCCATGTGTTCATGACGCCAGGGCGTGTTTTTTTACTACCCAAAGGTATGCCGTGGGATCCTGGGCTAGGCATGGCGCAAATAATGACTCTGATGCCAAGTTACGGAACAACGGCAGCTTTACTGAGGTAGACAGGTGTAACAGTCTTAACAGTTTAGCTAGGCCCACGGAGGTGACCAGTGACTTCAGAGACCTTAGGGCTCGCTGGAACTTGTAGTGGATTTGGATAATTTTATGCAGAACCACGCTGACTTGACACAGATTAATCTTGACTGACTTGACTGAGACTGACTAGACAGACTTCACCCCGTTTGTAGCTTACCAGGTTTTGACATTCATCTGTGGGGTAGTGGACTTGTGGATGCGTGGCTGTGTGGTAGGCTTTGGCTTCCTCAGGACACCAGACACTCGCTCAGGACTTCACTGTTCCTCAGCAGAGCAAGAACTCTAGACTGAACATCTAGATCCTCCCAGGGGTTATATGGGGGAGACTCTGGAGGGGTCCCATAGGTCACCCTGTAGGTCACATGGTCACTGGAACCTTCCTTGGTTACAACACTTAGCAACATTATTTAAATGTATATGACAAGTTACATACATTACATTAGATAGCACAGGTGGGGGGCCCAGGAGTCACTGAATAGAGTCTGCCTGAAAGGGCAGCAATGGTATAGGGGTGCATCTTCTGTACTGGGCCACCACATTAGTCAAGTCCAAGTAACTAAAGATTAGCGTGGGCTGCGTACAAGTCAAGTCAGTCATATACAGCACAATCAACTATAAGTCCCAGCAAGCCGATAAGCTTCTCAAAGTTCACCCTGCATCTCCTTCATGCTAATCTGAGCTGTAAGGAATTGTACCATCTTTCCAACCTCAGTAAAGCAAACCAGTTATCTGTAACCTTGCGTCGGAGTGATTATTTGCCCCGTGCCTAGCACAGGATAAGCTGGTCTACCTCAGGTGGTGTATAGGTCAACCATGCCCTGGCATCACGAAATGGTTAATCACATTACTCAACACCACAGTGGGGTGACCCAGAGGTTGGACCCCCTGCGATCTAACACATCACCTTTCCTGAAGATAGAGGATAAGTATTTCACTATAAGTTTTCTCTTTTAAAGGGGTACTCCAGTGAATTTTATTTTTTATTTTTTTATCAACTGGTGCCAGAAAGTTAAACAGATTTGTAAATTGCTTCTATTTAAAAATCTCAATCCGTCCTGTACTTATCAGCTACCGAATGCTCTAGAGGAAATTGTATTTCTTTCTATAATTATTTTCTGTCTGACCACAGTGCTCTCTGCTGACACCTCTGTCCATGTCAGGAACTGTCCAGAGTACAAGCAAATCCCCATAGCAAACCTCTCCTGTTCTGGACAGTTCCTGACATTGACAGAGGTGTAAGCAGAGAGCACTGTGGTCAGACAGAAAAGAACTCCAGACAGAAATACATTTTCCTGTGGAGCATACAGCAGCTGATAAGTACCAGAAGGATTACGTTTTTTAAATACTAGTAATTTACAAATCTGTTTAACTTTCTGGCACCAGTTGATTAGAAAAAATGTACCCCTTTCAGCCTATTGGTGCAAAGGATTTTGAGATACTTTTCACAATTTTTAAGCATAAATAAAACCTGAATTCTTACAAAAAAAAATCATATTATGATCTCATACACATATAATTATGTAACAATGACATTAGCCAACCCTCAAAACTGATGTAAAATTGAGACATTCGCCAGTATATCCTTATATGAAGGACATACCTGAGCCCGCACACCAACGCCAAGGTTTCAAACCTTGGCGTTGGTGTGCGGGCTCAGGTATGTCCTTCATATAAGGATATACTGGCGAATGTCTCAATTTTACATCAGTTTTGAGGGTTAGCTATTGTCATTGTTACATCCACCACTTCAGTGCACCTATGTTTGTATTTGTCGTGTTTTTGTACTACTGTATCTTATATGTTCACATCCATACACCCATTCATCGGGTAAGGATGCTATTGTGGTCCTTGTGGCCGGTTGCAGACATCCTCCATTGTATGCATTTTTTGCTGGGGATTGCCCATAGCAACGGACTACAAGTGCAGGACTTGCTATTCCTTATTATAAATGCACATCCGCATTTGGGCTCGAGCACTTCCTGACATTTTAGACCACACTCTTGTAGTTGTGTTTACTTTGACATATAATCAGGAGCACACTTGTGGAATTTTGGTGCAAAATTCAGAGTTGTCCCAAACAGGCAAGTCCTTCTAACACATCGGCCCTCATTTACTATCGCCAAGCCGACAGCATTTGTCGGGTTTATGTTGTCGCACATTGTCTGCGCCATGGCTGCGACATGTTGCGACACTAATTCCCGAACCACCCGACTTGGCTTGCTTAAAAGCCTAAAAAGGGGCGTTCCCCGACAAAAACCTTACTTTCACACATATTTACCAATTTTCCCGACCACATTACTCGGGTTTTGTGTTGTTTTTTAACCGACAGCTGCAGGCTTGTGCAAACTATTTCCCAACATGTGCAAAACTACACCTCTCAGCATGCCCGAACCGGCAAAGGCTGTCCGGGCATGCTGGGAGTAGTAGTTTCAAAACAGCTGGAGGCACCCTGCTTGAAAAACACTGAGCAAAGTGCGCAGGGAGAAAAATAAAACATTAAAATTTTGCTCACCTAGTCCCGGTCCCTGCAGATTCGTCTCTGTGCGCTCCGGAGTTTCCTCTCTTCTTGGTACAGTAGGACCTTTCCCTTTTCAGCCAATCACTGGCCGCAGTGGTGTCTCGTGTCAAGCCAGTGATTGGCTGATGGGGAAAGGTCTTGTTCTGCAGTAATACACTGGGTTACCCAGGTCCCGTGGAAGATTTGAAATCTGCCCGGGAAACCCAGTGTATTACTGCAGTACAAGAATACAAGAATGTGACAGGGGGGGGGGGGAATGTGACAAGGGGGTAATGTGACAGGAGGGGGTAATGTGACAAGGGGGGAATGTGACAGGACAAGGGGGGGAATGTGACAAGGGGGGAATGTGACAGGAGGGGGGGGAATGTGACAAGGGGGGAATGTGACAGGAGGGGGGGAATGTGACAAGGGGGGAATGTGACAGGAGGGGGGGGGGGTTGGGAATGTGCCTTCTGTTTGCTGGAGCCATAATCTCCAGCAAACAGAAAGCAGTTCTTTTCTCACTCTCCCGCACTTCTGAATGGAATGAATTCTGACAGGAATCTTGTCAGAATACGAGAGGGATTCTGCTGCGACACTATAACTCGTATGTGACATTGTGCGACACTCACATGCGACACATTAGTAAATATGTGTGAAAAGCCCTATCTATCAGTGGGAAAAACGAAAAAATACAACCCGGAAAACATAGTAAATGAGGGCCATCATGTCTCAAAAGTTGGAACAAAAGAGATCAGGGAGGGATCAGAAGGAGCAGGAATGGGAGCTGTGGGGGATCGGGATAGGTAAGTATGACTTGCAGGCTATGATTCATAAAAGGGGTCAGGGACTTGCACACATAGGCTTAAAAGGGTGCTTGAGCCCCTGCCCCTTTTCTGCACCTGCCCCTTTAATGCACTCAGTCAAAAAGGAACAGGTGCAGACAGTGAGAGGACCTCGCTGCTGCCGCTGCACAGCACAAGTGTTCTGTGAAAGCTCAGGGGTGGCCGGCGCAGGGATATGTTTCTCACAGTAAGGCTGCGGCCATTGTAAGGTTGCTCTGCTCCCTGCACTATTCAGTCCTGGCCCACACTTACACCCTGACCTGACTGATAAATCCCTCCCCTCCCTCCAGCAGTCATGCGGCCGCAGTCTGGACCTGTCATCTCCAGCTCCTCAACACTGGGCCCTGCAGAGGAGGATGAAGCAGCCAGGCAGTCGGATAAGTGACGAGAAAATCCCAGCTAGTCTTCTATTCAGAAGACCAAATCCCTCCGCCAGTGATGCGGCCTCCTCACAGTGTGCACTGCTCAGAGGAGGATGAAGCAGCCAGGCAGCCGGATGAGTGACGAGAAAATCCCAGCTAGTCTTCTATTCAGAAGACCAAATCCCTCCGCCAGTGATGCGGCCTCCTCACAGTGTGCACTGCTCAGAGGAGGATGAAGCAGCCAGGCAGCCGGATGAGTGACGAGAAAATCCCAGCTAGTCTTCTATTCAGAAGACCAAATCCTTCCGCCAGTGATGCGGTCTCCTCACAGTGTGCACTGCGCAGAGGAGGATGAAGCAGCCAGGCAGCCGGATGAGTGACGAGACAAACCCAGACAGTCTTCTATTCAGAAGACCAAATCCTTCCGCCAGTGATGCGGTCTCCTCACAGTGTGCACTGCGCAGAGGAGGATGAAGCAGCCAGGCAGCCGGATAAGTGACGAGAAAATCCCAGCTAGTCTTCTATTCAGAAGACCAAATCCCTCCGCCAGTGATGCGGCCTCCTCACAGTGTGCACTGCGCAGAGGAGGATGAAGTTCAGGGCCTGTGAGGTGAAGGTAAAAGAACTGAGCAGGAGGAGAGACTACGGATATTATCACTGCTGCTGCCGAGTGCAGGGCTGAATGATGATATATAAAGGACGGAGCATTACTGAGCTCCCGAACCTCCTCCCTCTCTGAAACCCCCTGTGCCGTGGGCCATGGAGGCAGTGACCACATACAGCTGGGAAGTGGAAGGTGAGAAGGTTACTGTCACTTCTTCATGTGAGTCCACTGGACCTGTCCAGGGGGAGGAGGGGGTCAGCTTCTAGCAGTGACCTCTGACATTGAGGCTTAACCTGTTGATTGCTTACATCAGTGGTCTCCAAACTGTTGACCTTCAGATGTTGCAAAACTACAACTCCCAGCATGCACAGGAGTTGTAGTTTGTAGTTTTGAAACTTCTGGAGGTCTACAGTCCTGCTTATGTGTCATAGCAAGCATATTGATTGTCCACCAGCTTTCCCAGTAAAAGATATAACTAAGGAATTGCTAACTGCTAAAATGCATTTCCGCCTGTGTGCACAAAACTTCTGTCCCTGATGAAGCCGTAATGTCCCGCCATGGTCACACTCTTCATTCTCTACTGGAAGCAAACATTGTTTTTTGCTATTTTGTACAGGTTATTAATGTAGTGTGTAAATATTTATAATTGCCAGCTTTCTTTCTCCTTGCACATATAGTGACCCCCCAACCTACGATGGCCCCGACATACCATCATTTCAGCATACAATGACCTCTCAGAGTCCATCGCATGTTGAAGGCAGCATCAACATACGATGCTTTTTATGTCGGAGCCATTGCATAAACGGCTATCTAGCAGCGCTGACTACTTCAGCTTCCACCGGATAGCCGTTTACGGTGCCCCGTGTGGTCCGCTGACGATCACTTACCTGTCCTCTGGGCTCCGGCTCGTCCTCTTCGGGATCCCCTGCATCGTCGGCGCTCTCCATCGTAGTCATCACGTCGCTGCACACGCCGTCCCGTCATCCAATAGGAGCAGTGTGCGGAGCGACATGATGGCGGCGACGGAGAGCGAGGATGCCAGGGAAGCAGAGGCCTTGCCGAATCGTCAGGAACACCCCCGGGACGCGGCGACAGCGATGGAAGGCGACATCCAGGGCAACGGTGACGAGCGGTGACGGTCCGGAGCGGCGGGGACACGTGAGTATAACCACCAGTGGTCTTCAACCTGTGGACCTCCAGATGTTGCAAAACTACAACTCCCATTGGCCGTTGGCTGTCCGGGCATGCTGGGTGTTGTAGTTTTGCAACATCTGGAGGTCTGCAGATTGTAGACCACTGTCCTATACTTTACATTGCACGGATCCCTCAACATTCGATGGTTTCAACAAATGATGGTCCGTTTGGAACGGATTACCATCATATGTTGAGGGACCACTGTATATTTTTCTAGCATGTTCTAGCATAATAAGCATATATTTGTGTGGTGGCCATCGGTAAAAGCATAAAAAAGATAATTATTTACGAGGCAAAAGAAAAAAAAACACTCACTATTTTTTTAACTCTTGGGGGATTCTGTTTCTAAGCAGGGCACGTTTCAGTAAAAATTACAAGTTATCTTTCCACTGTAGGTCCATACGATTACAGCAATACCCAATTTATATAGGTTTTATTTTGTTTTCATGGGTCTTTTTTGTTTGCTTTTATGCATTTTTTTCTGCTACATGAAATGACCAAAAATCAGTAATTATGGACTTTGGCATTTTTTTATGTTTATGCCATTGACCATTAACATTATATTTTAATAATTCAGACATTTACGCACGTGGCGATACTACATATATTTATGTTTATTTTTGTTTACATTATTATTTTTACTTTTATGGGAAAAGGGGGGTGATTCAAACTTATTAAGAGAGGGGCTTATTCACATTTATTACCTTTTTTTTTTTTTTTTGCATTTTATTCACTATATTTTAGTTCCCATAGGAGACTATTACCGGCAAACACTGAACAATACTGGGCCATAACACAGCATTGATCAACATTATCAGCGCTCCATAAGTACAGGCTGCTGAGGCTGACTGCAGGATTGTCCCCTTTTTCACTTGAGCCCCTGCCCTCTAAAATGTCTGTGCACGTCCCTGAAAGGGGTGATAACATGAAGTAAAGTTCATAAATACACAAATAGGACTTCGTCTCACAGCTGAAACAGTGACTCTCGGCTCCTAACTGGAACAACTAGTGGGTGGGACATATATCTTTTGCATGAGGCGCTCAGAGACGATGGCCGTTACAGTGTGTTACCCCAGTAGTAAAGAGATTACATGAGTAGGAGGTTTGTTACAGTGTGTCACCCCAGTAGTAAGGTGATTACATGAGGAGGAGATTTGTTACAGGGTGTCACCCCAGTAGTAAGGTAATTACATGAAGAGGAGGATTGTTACAGTGTGTCACCCCAGTAGTAAGGTGATTACATGAGGAGGAGGTTTGTTACAGTGTGTCACCCCAGTAGTAAGGTGATTACATGAGGAGGAGGTTTGTTACAGTGTGTCACCCCAGTAGTAAGGTGATTACATGAGGAGGAGGATTGTTACAGTGTGTCACCCCAGTAGTAAGGTGATTACATGATGAGGAGGTTTGTTACAGTGTGTCACCCCAGTAGTAAGGTGATTACATGAGGAGGAGGGTTTGTTACAGTGTCACCCCAGCAGTAAGGAGAGTACATGAGGAGGAGGTTTGTTACAGTGTGTCACCCCAGTAGTAAGGGGATGATATGAGGAGGAGGTTTGTTACAGTGTGTCACCCCAATAGTAAGGGGATGATATGAGGAGGAGGTTTGTTACAGTGTGTCACCCCAGTAGTAAGGAGAGTACATGAGGAGAGGATTTGTTACAGTGCGTCACCCCAGTAGTAAGGAGATTACATGAGGAGGAGGTTTGTTACAGTGTGTCACCCCAGTTGTAAGGAGATTACAAGAGGAGGAGGGTTTGTTACAGTGTGTCACCCCAGTAGTAATGTGATTACATGAGGAGGAGGTTTGTTACAGTGTGTCACTCCAGTAGTAAGGGGATGATATGAGGAGGAGGTTTGTTACAGTGTGTCACCCCAGTAGTAAGGAGAGTACATGAGGAGAGGATTTGTTACAGTGCGTCACCCCAGTAGTAAGGAGATTACATGAGGAGGAGGTTTGTTACAGTGTGTCACCCCAGTTGTAAGGAGATTACATGAGGAGGAGGGTTTGTTACAGTGTGTCACCCCAGCAGTAAGGAGAGTACATGAGGAGAGGATTTGTTACAGTGCGTCACTCCATTAGTAAGGAGATTACATGAGGAGGAGGTTTGTTACAGTGTGTCACACCAGTAGTAAGGAGATCACATGAGGAGGAGGGTTGTTACAGTGTTCCACCCCAGTTGTAGTGTTGAGCAGCACAGGCTATATTCGAATTCGCGATATTTCGTGAATATATGGACGAATATTCGTCATATATTCGCTAAATTCGCATATTCTTAATATTCGCGTTTTATTTTCGCATATGCGAAAATTCACATATGCGAAAATTAGCGTAAGCTAAGAGAGGGGTGATCACTGTGATGTGTACTGTGAAAAAACAAAAAAAGAATATTCGTAATTGCAAATATATAGAATTTGCGATATTCGCGAATAAGATTCGCATTGCGAATATTCGCGAGCAACACTACCCAGTTGTAAGGTGATTACATGGGAGGAGGTTTTTACAGTGTCTTACCCCAGTTGTAAGGTGATTACATGAAAAGAGGAATTGTTACAGTGTGTCACCCCAGTTGTAAGGTGATTACGTGAGGAGAGGAATTGTTACAGTGTGTCACCCCAGTTGTAAGGTGATTACGTGAGGAGAGGAATTGTTACAGTGTGTCAAACCAGTAGTAAGGGCGGGCATATCAAAGGGCGGAGCCAATGGGCGGGGTCAAGGGGTGGCAAAATTAGCTTTCGTCTAGGGTGGCAAAGATCCTTGCACCAGCCCTGATTATAGGCTGTTAAATGTATAGATAATAAAAGATAAAACCCATGTACTGTGTCAGCACCAAGCATTTAAAGATGTATTCTGCTGAGCACTATTTCTTCGCACAGATTTCATTGAAGGTCTATGAACCTGTCTCAAGTAGACGGCAGGGATAAACGGCACTCAGCTGAGCACTTCTCCAGGCTTGTATTAGAGATGGATGGGGGCCTCTGCACCCGTACCCCCACCCATCATTACACTTGACATGCCTCTATGACAGGTCATATTCTCTTTTTAAATGGTAGTAAAACTTTTAAGTCTTTGGCAGTGAAAAGGCTGAACTCGACATTATAAACGTTATACCAGCATTTCCCAACCAGGGTGCCTCCAGCTGTTGCAAAACTACAACTCCCAGCATGCCCGGACAGCCTCCAGCATAGGAGCTGTTCAGTCCTAAGTCATATCCTCGTTCACTCTGTTATTGAGCAATTTGACTTAAATTTTTGGAAATGAACTACAAAGTGAGAGAGAAAACCCCAAACTACAAGCAGATGGGGAGGTCTACTCATTGTGATTGGATATGAGCCCTCAGCCAAGTTCTCTAGTAAACTATTTACATGAGAAAAATCTGCAATGTTCTTGTCTCATGTATCCGTCCTTTACGTGAAATGGAACACATATTTACCAATATTTTTCTGCCTCCTGGTTAAGCTAGGGGGGTATCTATATTCAGAAAATAATATATTATTCAAATCAGCCTTTTGATGCAAATGAAACTATTTTTTTTTCTCGCATAAAAACCCTACTTCACTATTGCTTCCGGTTTCCTGTAGCACATTTATGGACTTTGCTGTACAGAATGTGTCAGAATAAGCAGAGTTGTCTCATTACCGCTAGCATGTGAGTTACAGTAACAATGGGTTACTGGGAGATGAGAATTTACTAACCTAGTCGAAACTAAACTAGGCTAAATCAGAGTCTAAGAAAAGTTGAGTTTTGAGTGGACCACAGAGCAAAATACTAAGGTGAAAGGCAAGAACCATAGTAAAATATGTGCAACCTATGTGCGAATCTTGATATAAGAGCCCCCACCCTGACTTACCAAACACTGGAGCACGGATAGGGCGGTAGCGTCTCCAACCCGTAACATGTATAGTGCAAGAAGGAAGATCCAGCTTCTTAGGTGCGGTTACCAAGACTAAGGGTCCTGCAGTTCCGAAACGCGTCAGCATTACTTGTCCTCTACTTTTTATCACTTGCTGAATGAAGTAATAAAAATTCCAAAATTCCTTTTTTTAATTAAATTATTTTTTTACATATAAATAATATACAGTAATATTTTTAGCCCCTTTCTACCCCCCTATCTCTACTCCAATGGAGAAAAAAATATATAATAATAATAATAATTATGACTCCATTTGTTCCAGTTCTTTTCTATTCTCGTGTATACCTACCTTCCTTTGCATCCTGTTAATTCAAAAATCTTCACTCTATTCACCAATTTCATCCATTTCACGAACTGTGGTGGTGGTGGTGGTGGGGGGGGGGGGGTAGTTGGTTGAGAAAACCATCCCCTTAGTATTATCAGTCTGGCCAGCCCCAGGAGTTTTATAATAATATCTTTATACTGAACCTCTTGGAGCCCAATATTTAAGATGAACGCTCTTGCAGAACATGGAATAACACTCGAAGCACATATGAACTGATTCTGCCTCCTCTTTCTGACACCTGGGGCATCTAGTGTCTCTCCTCAAACCCATTTTACCTAGTGACAAAGGTGGATAAAGTAATCTATGAATTATTTTAGAAAAAAACAAGATTTTGTGATTAACTGAAGCCTTTGAGATGTCATTAAAGGGATATTCTGACTATAGACATCTTATCCCCTATCCCATTGCTGCTCCAATTTCGGAAACCTCTCGCTCCCTCATAATGTCACCCCACGCCCCCACGTTTCCTGTCTATGGGAGAGGGTGTGACGGCCGCCACACCACCTCCCATAGACATGAATGGAGGGGGCGTGGTGCCACGAAGAAGCGTGGCATGATGTCATGTCTCCAGTCCCTGAAACACAGAGGTTTCCAAGACTGGAGCAGAAGCCCAGCAGAGAATGCCATGTGCTGCCCTGAGATCGAGGGTGGTCCCAGCGGCGGGCCCCCCACAATCAGACATTTTGTCCCCTATCCTTTGGAGGATAAGAAGTCTATAGCCGGAATACCCCTTTAACCACCGTCTTCCAATCCTCTATAGTGATTTCCCATAATTCTTGTGCCCATTTTTCTGTCCTCCTAGGATAATTTTTTTAAATCCTACATTCCAACAATTTCTTGTAAAATTTCCAACAATTTCTTGTAAAATTTCCCCACTTTCTTCTCCTTTCCCACGTTCCCTTCTAATATTTCAAACACCACATGACTGATATATATATATATATATATATAACTCAACGTGTGTGTATGTATATATGTGTGTATGTATGTATGTTTATATGTATGTGTGTATGTTCCACAAAAACTTTCAAACGGCTAAAGATATTAACATGAAACTTGGCACACATGTTACTTATATGTCAACAACAAACATAGGATAGGTAATTTAACCCTTACTCACCCCCATTTGCCAGGGGCGGGGCTTATGTTTAAAGTCCCATTCAAGTCAATGGGAAATATGTTACTGCATAACTTCCAAACGGCTGGAGATATTTCGATAATACTTGGTCACATGTTACTTATATGTCCACTTAAAATATAGGATAGTTAATTTAACCCTTAACTACCCCCATTTGTGAGGGTCGGGGTTTTTGTTTAAAGTCCCATGCAAATCAATGGGAAATGTATTTTCCCACATAACTTCCATACAGCTGGAGATATTTCAATACCTGGTACACATATTAAAGGTCGGGATATGAGGACGGGATAGGAGGTCGGGATAGGAGGTCAAGATAGGAGGTCGAGATAGGAGGTGAAGCTAGGAGGACGGGATGGTCGGGATAGGAGGTCAGGATAGGAGGACGGTATAGGAGGTCGGGACAGGAGGTCGAGATAGGAGGACGGGATAGGAGGTCGGGATGTGGGGTTGGAATATGACTCCTTTGTTTATTTTCCTCCCCAAAAAGGATTTGGAAGGAAAAACCGGGTAACGCCGGGTACTCAGCTAGTTGCATATATATGCACATTTGTGATTTTGATACATGGCTTTCACTCCTTCCCATGTCAATAATTTCTTGTCCCTACCACTTGATGAACTTTCAATACACCCAGTTGTTCCCAACCCACATAATTTTGACATTTAATAAGTTCAGAATAATTTTTGTTCCTCCATATAGGTGTCCAATTAAAACTAACTGTGCACCCAACTATTTTTCTCGCCAGTGCCAAAATTTTCCCAAAGTGCCACTGAAAAGAGTACTGATCTCTGCCCTTCCCTATTGCATTTCCCATTTCCAACCATACCAAGATATTACTTTCATGGCCCCACATTCTAAGACCTATGTGTAGATCAGACCATCTTTTTGCCCTAACAATTCCAATGCTGATGCTATATAGTATAAGTGGAAGTTTGGAATTCCCAAATCCCCTCTCTGCTACCAGTAAGCTTAGATAACTTTGCTTCACCCTAATGCATGAACGTCCCCAAATAAATTTGTTTATCTTACCTTCAGTTTCCTTGAAAAATGTGTCTGGAAACCAGATCGGGGCTACTCTCATATACAATAAAACTTCTTCAACTAACCCAATTCTATCCGCCTTAGTGAGTCGTAATTTATTCAAAATTCTACCTTTCTAATCATGGGTCTGATATTCAATGTCACATAATCCTTTGCTTCCGCAGTTATTTTCACTCCCAGATAGTCAATCTCTTCTCGTTCCCCTACCACCTTTAACTCATTCACACTATCCCCTATAGTGGCCCCCAATGGTGACAGTGGGTAAACATACAAAATCAGAAGGGGGAATCAATACTTTTTTCTTTTACTGTATTGATGCTGATGGAGTCGGGTTATATACGGTAGACTGGCAGAGGTCAAAGCAGGAAAAAGAGGGGCAGACGAAAGAGAATTCTGAGAAAAAAATGTAAGTGACAGAAAAAAATTGCTGCAGCAGGAAGTGTTAGATGCCAATGCATGGATGTTGCGTCCATATAATAGTGACAATAGTGGCAGCCAAATGCTGTTCTTCACCAATGACAGTATGTCCACTCAGGTATTATTCCTACACCCCGAAGAGGGAGCAGCAGTAATAACTGAGTGGGTATACAGACATCTAATCCTCTATCCAAATGATAGGGGATACAATTCCTGATCGTGGGGTTCCAGCCGCTGGGACCCTTACAATCTCCTGCACGCCATACCGGCATTCTGAACTTTTTGTTCTGAACTTTGGGTTCAGGGCCATGGTTGTGATGTCACGCCCCCTCGTGACATCACACTACCATTCATGTCTATGGGAGGGGACGTGGTGGCTGTGGTGTGCTCTGGTGTGACATCACGACAATGGCCACCCGCACCAAGCGCTCTGAACATAATGTTCAGAACGCTGGGTGCTGCACAGAGATCGCAGGGGTCCCAGCGGCCAGACTTCCACAATCAGGCATCTTATCCCCCATCATTTGGATAGAGGAAAAGATGCCATGGGGTGGACTACCACTTTAAGTACATTGGATGTATATTTCTGATGATCTGGCGACACAGAGATGATTGTGGATGACTCCTCACTGTCTTAACATTCAAATAACTATATTATCTCTGTCTCATTAACTTGTACAAGGAAATGGCTCTTCCTGAGGTGAAGACTTTTCTTATTTGTTATCTGGAATGGCTCCTTGAAAAGATGCAGAACACTGAAGCAAAAGACCTTATTAGAAAATGATAATATTTGTGAGGTTGTAGAGGAGAATTGACAAATACCAAAAAATAGCTAAAATATAATCTTTATTAGAAAATTACAAAATATCCTACATAAACACTATAAAATCAGTAAGCATTTAGAATCAAGAGTCTCCAATATAGAGATACTCCTATGGGTCAATCCCCAAATTTCTCCCGATGTGTTTCCCCGTATATCAGAGACAACTATGGTTCATCAGGGGTTTTCTAACAGTAGTGTAGTGGAGATACAAAGATGTGGTAGCTTATTCCATTCTACAGGGTGGGCCATTTATATGGATACACCTTAATAAAATGGGAATGGTTGGTGATATTAACTTCCTGTTTGTGGCACATTAGTATATGTGAGGGGGGAAACTTTTCACGATGGGTGGTGACCATGGCAGCCATTTTGAAGTCGGCCATTTTAAATCCAACTTTAGTTTTTTCAATAGGAAGAAGGTCATGTGACACATGAAACTTATTGGGAATTTCACAAAAAAAACAATGATGTGCTTGGTTTTAACGTAACTTTATTCTTTCATGAGTTATTTACAAGTTTCTGACCACTTATAAAATGTGTTCAATGTGCTGCCCATTGTGTTGGATTGTCAATGCAACCCTCTTCTCCCACTCTTCACACACTGATAGCAACACCGCAGGAGAAATGCTAGCACAGGCTTCCAGTATCCGTAGTTTCAGGTGCTGCACATCTCATATCTTCACAGCATAGGCAATTGCCTTCAGATGACCCCAAAGATAAAAGTCTAAGGGGGTCAGATCGGGAGACCTTCGGGGCCATTCAACTGGCCCACGATGACCAATCCCCTTTTTAGGAAACTGTTCATCTAGGAATGCTCAGACCTGACACCCATAATGTGGTGGTCACCATCTTGCTGGAAAAACTCAGGGAACGTGCCAGCTTCAGTGCATAAAGAGGGAAACACATCATCATGTAGGCCACTGGATATGCGAAATTGCTACATGATGATGTGTTTCCCTCTTTATGCACTGACATGGACATTCCACCTTTTCCAGTCCGGCAAATCTTAAAACGTTACCATCGCCTCCGTGAGACTCGTTTATGTGGGCAATTAAACGCGGGGCACCTTTTCCAGTCTGAATGGATCTAAGGTGATCGCGAACACGTATAAAAAGATAAAAAACTATAGCTTATGCCTCTAGGACCTCACCAATGGTGCATAATGGTGTGGACAAAGATAGATGTAACAGCGTTTATTCAAAAATTGCTTTTAATTCAGATATAAAATGTAATATATGTATAAATAAAATAGTAGCAAAATATCAAAATAGTAGCAAAATATCACATTACACTGGCATTGATCTGATGAAAATCTCACTGGGCCCTAGTGAGGTATCAAAAATTGTGTGAATTAATATTTAAATAAGTCCATGAATCTGCAGATAAAAAAATATAAAAATAAAAATACCAATATAAAAATAAGTCCGTAAGAAACGTATGGATATTGTAACATAAAGTCAATGAAGAAATTAATAAAAAAGTTGATGAATGAATGATACGAAGTATCTCTCACCACTGCTTCTGGCTTGGTCTGTTGTAATGGATGGATCGCAGCCTCATAATCCTCATGTGCCCCAATGATTGGAAGGGGGGCACAGATTGATAGATCTCCCTTAGCAGCCCCGTTGGCAAGGGGGCGCAGATGTTGCGTATCGTAGGCTCCGATGGCAGGGGAGCAAGCGGCAGTTGCAGCGCTCGGGACCTTGTTCGCTTGTCGGCTTAGCACAAACGGCACTAGTCTGGCACTCCGGCAGGAGTGTCAGTCGGCTCGGGTGCGACAACGGGTCTGCTGGTGATGGTATTCCGGGAGCAATGGAAGGTCTGGGATGACAGCTACTTTTTCTAGTATGGGATCTCTTTGTAACATATACCAATTGCGTCTGATTGCAGTACTGATTGTCTCGTTCATGTTGCTATTAGCGAAGGCAAACGTGAAACACTGCTGGCCTGAATTTGGATTCTCTCTTTTTTTGGATCTTAGAAAAGAAGATCTATCTACCTTTTCGGCTCTTTCAAAGCAGTGATTAATAAGGTCTCTGGGATAGCCGCGTTGTAAAAATCTAACCTTTATTTCATCAGCCTGCTTATAGTAATTACTATCGTCACTGTTAATTATCTTCAGCCATAAAAACTGGCTGTAGGGGATACCTCTGGGAATATGTAGAGGGTGAGAGCTGTCGAAATGAAGGACAGAGTTTTTAGCAATAGATTTCCTATAGCCGGACATGACTAGTCTGTCTTGCAAAATCTGAATTTAAATGTCCAGAAAGTCGATCTCCTGGTCCCTGAAGAGGGAGGTGAAGAGCATGTTCATATCGTTGGACCCGTTGAGGTATTCAACGAATCCATAGAACAGGTCCTCACCTCCCTCCCAGATAACCCGGATATCGTCCACATAACGCAATAAAAGTTTGATGTTGCTGCAGAAGGGATTTCTGTTGGAAAATACAAACCTCCTCTTGAAAATAGAGAGGAAAAGGTTTGCATAACTGCAAGAGATTGGAGTCCCCATGGCTGTACCACCTATCTGTTTGCACCAACCATCTTGGTAGGTGAAAGTATTGGTATTAAGGATCAGCCATAGGGACTCACAGATAAACTCATTTAACTCAGATATTGTCAGTGTGGGAGAGGAAATCTTTGATAGCCTGTACACCCGCTTCGTGGGGGATGCGGGTGTACAGGCTCTCATCATCAATAGAGGCTAGGTGATAGCCAGGCTGCCAGTCAAACGAAGACAGATGCTGTAACAGATGATTTGTATCTTTAAGGTATGTAGGTACACGATCCAGGAGAGGTCTTAAACTCCAGTCAATGTACTGGGAGAGGGATTCAGTCACAGAGCCGATCCCCGCCACAATATGGTGGCCAGGGGGTTGGCTCTGTGACTTATGGACTTTTGGAAGGAAGTACCATTTAGGAAAATTAGGAAAAGCAGGAAGCAATTTTTTCGCCGTCTTTTTAGACAGAATTTCTTTCTCCACTTGAATGTGGAGAAAAGAGCGGAGCTGATCTTGAATTTTGGCAGTCCGATTAGACTTTAGAGGGGCATATACAACGGAATCACTCAGGAGGCATAAAGCCTCTTCTTCATAATAAAAGGAAGACAGAACTACCGTGCCACCTCCCTTTTTCGCCTTGCCAATTCTCAGATCAGGTCTGCTCTTTAGCCATTTCATAGCTGCCTGTTCCTTTGCAGATAAATTGGAAATGCTGGGGGGGATAGAGTAAGGACTTAACCTCCTTTACTACAGCTTTATTGAAAAGGTCTATAGAGCTACCAGGTGTTATTGGGGGAGAGAAAACAGACTTATTACCTCCCTTAAAGGGGGCTATTTGTGTCGTAACCTCATCATACACTAAACCTGTATCACTGGCTAAGCCTGCTAGAAGCTCTATAAATTCATTATCAGCAGCGGAGAAATTCTCTATAAGGCTAAACCCCAGAGGACAAATTGTGCTGGGTTTCTCTCCCTCTCTAAACTCTGTAACAGTAGGTGGAACAGTGTCCACTCTGTTAAAGAATTTATAGAAATTAATTTTTCTCAAAGATTTGAATAGATCAATTTCAAATTGTAATGCATCAAAAACATTGTTTAATCCAAAACTGGAGCCCTTAGAAAGGAGAGTCACCACATCATCAGGCAAGACCACATCCGTGGTGTTAATCACATTACTGGGGGGAACTAGTCCTTCCAGCTCACTCCCTTGTGTTTTCTCCATGACTCGGGTTCTCTTCTTTTTTCTTCTCCCCCCCCCCCCCCCCCCCTTGTGCACCTCCTAAAGGGACAGCACTAACTGATTGCTCCCTATTGCTCTCTGCAGCATTATCATCAGGTGCGGCGGTGTCCGAGTCTGATGTCCAGAAATCGGGGGATTTATTTTTCGGCTTGCCAGACGATCCTGCTGGTTTTCTGAAATGCTTCTTGCGTGATTTATTAGCTCGGCGTACATTTCAGGAGAAGACCCTATTTTGATCATAATCCTGCTTGTCACGCATAAATTTGTCACGCTTGTTCTCCTTTACCTCCGCTTGAGTAACTAGAACCATTTTTAAAAATCTTTTTAAGAAAAGCGGTAGCTGCAGATTCGGTGACTCTGGTCCTATATTCAGTTTTAGCACAGCAGAGCTCACTGGTCACTTTAGCATATTCTTGTTGGTTACGATCCAGGACTAAAGTAAGCAGGTTAGAAGCATGTAGTAGATGAGCCTGTTCCCAAGAATCCATGAAAACTTCATCATCTGTAAATTGCGATGGGATTTTATAGATCCGTAGCCCACGTGGTACGCGGTTGCTAGCTGCATAGGACTTCAATGAGTGAATAGTCCAGAACAATCTGACTTCTCTGTCAGCTAGAGAGGTAATACGCTGCTCCAACGATCTGGTACTCATCACTGACAGCTCGTCTTGGTTGTTACATGAGGTGAAGAACTCCCCTGCTTCCGCTCTATCCGCCTGCACCGTATGATCCACAGGTGTGTGGCTTGTGTCCATCTCGGACTCGGGTGCGGATGTCGGTTTATCAGTAGACAAAATATGCGAGCTCAGGACAACGTAAGACAGGTAGCAATGGACAAGTAGCAAGAACTGTGGTCCGGCACTGCTGCCCAATTATAACCGATCCCAGCAGAAGAATACAGACGATTCACACACTCTATGCAGTACTGGGGGTGCGATCCACAAAGTTGCAGAAAACAAATGTTCATCAAGAAGACGGAAATGAAAGGACGCACTCACCCGGGGTCTTGATAGAAGAAGACTTTATTTCATCATCGGTACAGCACGCAGGCGGGTAGGCGCAGAGGAGCAACCTCGCAGCGACAGGCTGTTTCCTGCGCACAAGGCGCACTTCTTCGGGCTGCTGATCTGCACCGCCGCTCACAGGTGCGTATTAAATAGACAATCACGGGGTTACCATGGCAATGTCTAAACAAATACGAACAGCAGAACAGAACAAGGTAAAAACCAATCACAGGAATGGACTGAGATCATTCCGGTCATTTAGACCGGCTAGTCCCAAGGCTTCCAGCCTAAGTATCCAGGGTGCCTCGCATTGAAGCAGCTTTTTGTGCCTGTCCCCTCCATTTTTTGGACATTCCATCTTTTCCAGTCCGGCAAATCTTAAAACTTTACCATTGCCTCCGTGAGACTGGTTTATGTGGGAGATTTAACATGGGGCACCTTTTCCAGTCTGAACAGATCTAAGGTGCTCGCGAACATGTATAAAAAGACTTCTAATGGTTTTTCCCACATAAACGAATCCACAGGGACACACCAAGATGTATACTAAGTATGAGGTTCTACATGTAATAAACTGGTTAACTACATCGTTGTAACCACCTACAGAGAGATTTCTTCTTGTTAGGTTTAAAGAGCAGAAAGAACACTGTTTGCATGCAAAATTCCCTTTTGGAACACTGCTAGTCAGCCAATTCCTATTAGCCATACTCGTATTTTCAATACTTTGTCTTGCATTTTTTGCTGAAAACATCTCCCAGAGTCGTACTTTTTCTAAAGGTAATTAAAGGTGGACTCCAAAAAATAGTAAAAGGGAAGGGACATACGTCTCAGGGTTTATCAGTGTGGTGACTGGGTGCTCTATTCCCAGTGTGTATACAGTCATAGAAAAAAGGGCTCACACACACTGTTACTGCTCAAGCTTCTTCTTTATATAAATGATTTCTTCACAAGAAATGACTTTTCAACAATGTAACAAAGAAAAAAGCAGTGATAGGTGGATACAGATAGTCCGCAAGATGTATATTGGAGGAATAGCCGCTTCATAGTGCAGCTCCACTGCTCAGCTTCTCTGGCCGTCTCCATCCACATGAAGGACAGGTGAGTTTGATTGCAATGTCAAGCATAGTGGCCCACATTTACCATTGTCTTTAGACTGTTTTTTGTGTCTAAAAAAGGGGCAAAAATGGCTCAAGCAGGGATTTTCGCTCCTTTTTTTTGCCCCTTTTTGTTTACACATTTCTGCTGATTTTGAGTTGCAATCCACTGATTTTGGCAATACACATGATATAGAAGGGATTTACCATTGCGCCTTTTTGTAAAAAGGAGCAAAAAAAGGCGCAAAGCCACTGAAAAGTCTCTAAAACTACACCAGCTCAGACATGGTGTAGCTTTTTGGTCTATGTGTAGACAGAAATTTCAGAAAATGTGGACCTGCACAACATTTCTCAAAGCTCTTTTACCTTTTAATAAATTTGGTGCTCCTACACATTATCAGCACACAAAAAAAAAAGGTGTAAAAAAATGCTTCACTTGCACTGCAATGATAAATGTGGGCCAGTGAACATACCCATCACCAACATATATAGTGTAAAACTCTTGCGAGATTTAACTCTACAAAAATATCAAAAATTACAAAACTGTTAAAAACAATGTATATAGTTAGAATATATCCTAGTTGTACTTTTATAGAAAAATATAAAAATTGCAATTTTCATTAATCCCGTTGGGTTGTAATGTACACAATTTCTGTATCCAACGCACCTCACTCTTAAGTAACCTTGTCTTAAAGGGGTACTCCGGTGGTTAATTTTTTTGACTATATGGCATCTTCTTTGTAAGTTTAGTTTTTTTGCAATATACATGTGTTATATGTTTTGGCAGCATGTATGTGTTTTTCTTACCTGTTTGTTGGGCAGGAAGTTCTGTAGTTCAGAGGGTTTTCTTTTACTGTCGTCCACCATGTTCTGAGTCTTCTGAATCTCTTGTGGACAAGACGTCAGAGCTTTTTTTTTTTCTCTCTGTCTGCATGACAGGAATAAGCCACGCCCCCTCATCTCCCCCCTCCCGGATTTCTGCATGAGAAGCCATAGTACACAGCTCCTTATCTCCCCCCCCCCTGCTCTGCTCCTGAGGACTAAATGTGTTATCTGAAGGGAAGGATTACAAGGTGCACAGGCCGGGATGTACAAACTGCAGGGGAAGAAATTTCATACTGGATCTCTATATGTGAAGGGGGAGGGGAGGGGGACTCCTGAATGACACATGCTGGGAGTTGTAGGTTGTAGTCCCTGTTATGTGTGTATGCTAGTGTTTCCAAACCAGTGTGCCTCCAGCTGTTGCAAAACTGCAACTCCCAGCATGCCCTGACAGACTTTGGGCATGCTGGTAGTTGTAGATTTGCAACAGCTGGAGGCACACTAGTTGGGAAACACTGTTCTAGTCTATTCAGCATACACATCATGTTACACCAGTGTTTCCCAACCAGTGTGCCTCCAGCTGTTGCAAAACTACAACTCCTAGCATGCCCAAAGGCTGTCAGGGCATGCTGGGAGTTGTAGTTTTGCAACACCTGGAGGCACCCTGGTTGGGAAACACTGGTGTATGCCCCATAGAGGTGTGGTGAACTACAACCCCCAGGAGACTACAGAGGCAGCATGCTGGTGTTATACCACAGACTAAAGACTCATGAATGACACATGCTGGGAGTTGTAGTCCCTTTTGTGTGTGTATGCCAGTGTATCCCAACCAGGGCTGATTATATTAGTGTGCTGTGTATAAGGGGGCCGACCCGGGATAATAGTAGGATGGGTAAATGGCGGAACAAACAAACAAACAAAAAAAAGGAGCCGCCCCAAACCAGAAAGGCATGTGGCATGCTGGGATTTGTAGTTTTCAGCACAGCAAGAAACAGGAAATAGAAGCAAAGATAGGAAAACAAAGTGGGGGATAAAAAGACAACAAAGAACGGAAATAGAGTAGGCTAAACAACAAGAATAGGAATGAAACAAAACAAATAGGGTAAGTCAAAAATGGAAAAACACGTTGACCACCGGAGTACCCCTTTAATTTGTTCTTTGTTGTCTCCTTCAATGTTTTCCAACACTTGCCACCTTAGTTCGTTAATATTATGTCCTTTTTCAAAAAAATGCCGTGCTAAACTAGTTTCATATTTTGGCTTTTGTTTTTGAGTATCCTCCACTGACTCTTTCTTATATGTGCGAATCGCACTTTTATGTTCATTTATTCTTTGTTTTATTGGTCTCATGGTCTGCCCTACATAACCCATCCCGCAGGGACATTTCAAAAAGTACACAACTTGACAGCTATTACAGGAATGCCATCCTTTGATTGGGATATTAGTCCCTTTCATCAGGTGGGAGACTGTATCTCCCTTAATGACAGCACTGCAATTTTGACATGACAAACATGCAAATGCCCCCGATTGTTTAGCTTTTAAAAACGTCTGCTTGTCCATTTTCTTCTTTTTTTTTTAGATCTGCTCTTATCAAGTGGTTAGCTATTGATTTATTTTTCCTATAGACAAACCTGGGTCGCTCCCGGAACAGGCGACCATTTTTGTCGTCTGCACCCAGCAGTCCCCAATATTTGCATATACAGTGACCCCCCGACCTACGATGGCCCCGACATATGATGAAATCGACATACGAAGGCCTCTCACAGGCCATTGCATGTCGATTTCAGCATCGACATACAATGCTTTTTTATGTCGGGGCTATCGCATTAAGTGTTATCCGGCAGCGCCAAATGCTTAAGCTGCTGCCGGATAGCAGCTTAATGTTCCCCGTGTGGTGCAGTAAGTATTACTTACCCCTCCACGATGCTCCGGGGGGCCCTCCGGGTCCAGCGCTGGTTTTCCGGTGTCTTCTCGGCCCTCTCCGATGACGTAAATACGCTGCTGCGCACGTCATCCAATAGGAATTCCCTGGTTGGACTTGGTATTCCCTGGTTGGACTTGATGGACGTATGTCTTTTTTCAACCATACTAACTATGTAACTATGTAATGACGTCGCTACGCAGGCCCAGTAAGGCCTTGCGGAAGAAAGCAGGGGACCGGAGAAGACAGCAGAGGACCGGAGAAGACAGCGGAGGACCGGAGAAGACAGCGGAGGACCGGAGAAGACAGCGGGGGCCCGGGGATACCATCTCGAGCGGCGGGGACAGGTGAGTACAGCTTCCTATACTTTACATTGCACGAATCAACATACGATGGATTCGACAAACGATGGCTCGTTTGGAACGAATTACCATCGTATGTTAAGGGACCACTATAGTTCTTTTAATCATTTTAGAATGACCAATATATGTTGAAAAGAAACTCATCTTATTATCGTATATGTTCTTTTTATTCTTTTTATTACTTCTTAGAGCTTCTCTTGATAGTAAATCTACCTCTTGACTCACTTGTTCTAATTCTCTTTTGTCATATCCTCTTTGTGTGAATTTTTTAATCACTATTTCCTTGTTTTTAGAAAATCTTCCTCTTTACTACAAATTCTTTTAGTACGAATTAGCTGACCTTTTGGAATGCCTTTGAATATTTGCGGCGCATGGCTGCGTTCTCTATGTAGTAAATTGTTACGATCTGTCTCTTTAACAAAAAGGGTGGTCTCCAACTTTCCCTCTATGCTTTTGATTATTTTCACATCAAGATAGTGAATTTCTTTGTCACTGGATTCGCATGAAAACTCTATCAATTCATGGCACTTATTTAGATATTCTACATATTCGAGAAGCTGAGGCTGTGAGCCCACCCAGAGGATGAAAAAATCATCCACATAGCGGACCCACAGCCTCACCTTCTCACTGAGGTAATGACCCCCCACAAACTTCTCTTCGAATTGGGACATAAAAATATTAGCTAGACTAGGGGCCACAGGGGACCCCATTGAAGTCCCCTGTTTCTCAAAAAAAAAATCTTATCCAAATCTGAAATAGTTCTTATACAGAATAATTTCTAAAAGTTCTATCAAAAACTTTATTTTTGCATTACTCAATTGATTATCCTTAATAAGTTGTTCTTTTATGGCAAGTATGCCCTCCTGAGTCGGGATGTTGGTATATAGGCTTTTTATATCTAGGGTGCACAGTAAAAAATCATGGACATTTTCATTAACCCCCTTTAGGCAATCAAGAAATTCATTTGTGTCACGTAGACAGTTCGGCAACGATGCAACTATTTTTTGCAGATAGCTATCTACATAAATTGCCAAAGGGCACAAAATGGAGTCGACCCCCGAGACGATAGGACGTCCCGGGGGTCTCTCCAAATTTTTGTGCACCTTTGGCAACAAATACAAGACAGGTGTACGAGGAGAGGTGTTCAATAACGCAACTTTTTCAACATTGTCAATAATTCCATTTTCATAAGTTTCTTCTAAGAGTAAAATAATATCTTTTTGAATTTCTTTAATCGGGTCCCCTTTCAGTTTTTCATACACCCGACAATCATTCAATTGGCTGTATGCTTCTTCTAAATATATAGTTTTATCAAGGAAAACCGTTGCTCCTCCTTTATCTGCTTTTTTTCCCATAATTATTCTATCATCATTTTTTAATTCTTTCAATGCTATTTTCTCCTCTTTTTGAAAATTTGGCTTTCTATTTTCTCTAATCTTATCCCATTTTTCTGTTACCTCTTTAATAACTACCTGCTGAAAGGTATCAAGCAGGGAACAATTCACATTAGGATCAAATGTGCTTTTTAGCAACGTTGTCCCTGGTAACCTGTTGTTGTGCTTGAAAAAACATTTTCAATCTGATATTACAACAAAACTTATGAAAATCTACCAAAAAAATCAAAACTATCTCCTTTTTCTATAGGTACAAAGCCTAACCCCTTGTTAATTACGTTTTTTTGAACATCAATCAATTCCACAATAGAAATGTTGATCAGTAGCTCACCGGCTTTTTCTTTTGTGCTCTTGTCTGTGTTCCTCCTGTGGGATTTACATTCACTGTTTCTCTTCTTCTTGTTTCTTATGGGCGTGTGCCTAAAAAATCAGCTGTATTCACACCTTGCGTTTCACTGTTGGATCCTCGTTCGCTGTCAGTAGAGGTTCCGTCAAACCATTTGAAATCTTTCTTTGTTTCTCGATTAAAGCGCCGAGTGCGTCTTCTTTCTTTTGCCCAATTAAAGGTGGACTGACAGCTACTTTTTCTAGTATGGGGTCTCTTTGTAACATATACCAAATGTGTCTGATTGCAGTACTGCAGGATTGCAGGATACATAAATATCCCACCCCAGGTGAGGTTGATTACTCCCGAAATAGCCTTCGCAATACATATGTTAACACCTAAATGAAACAACCAAAGGAGAGTCGCTCGTTTATGCCCAATGGCATCACAGTTTTCATTTTATGGATCCATTCTGCCTCCTTCTGTAAAATTCTACTATCCCATTTATCTCTTCTAGGGGATAGCCGAACAACTTCCATCACACAAAAGGATATATATTTAGAATTACCTCCATGTTTTTCTACAATGTGTTGTGCTAAGGGGGTATTCTTCCTATTCTGGACATCACAAATGTGTTCCCTAACTCTTTTCTTGAATGCTCTCTTTGTCTTTCCTACGTATTGCAAAGGACATGTGCAAGTGCAAAGATAGACCACACCTTTCATTTCACAATTTGCAAAATCACGTATCTGATATGATTTTTTAGTCACCACACATGAGAAGGTTTTAGTTTGGTGAACACTTGCACATGCTTTGCACCTACCACAACATAAGGTACCGAGGTAATCTATCTAGCCATGTAACTTCTTTTTTCACCCCCTGAAAATGACTATGAACTAGTCTGTCCCTCAGCGATCTCCCTCTCCTGAAAGTGATAGGGGGGATACAGGGGCATTACATCAGTAAGGTCCTTGTCATTCAGTAGTATGGGCCAGTGCCTTCTCAAGATGGCCTGAACCCTTTCTACCTGGCTATGAAAAGTCCCAATTAGCCTTATCTGACCATCACCATCCACCTTCTCTCTAGGAGTAAGTAAATCCTTTCTTTCCGAAGTGAGAGCTCTTTTATAGGCTGAAGACAAAGTCTCCATAGGATAAACCTGTCACGTAAATCCTTAGCCTGACTCCTGAAAGTCCCCAGCGACTAACAGTTTTGGCAAATTCGCAAATATTGCCCCGTGGGATACCCCTTTTAAGGGGATAAGGATGATAGCTTTCCCAACGGAGCAAACTGTTCATCGCTGTGGAATTTCTAAAAGTAATGGTTTCGAGGAAACCCCTGTTTCCTCTTCTGATTAACACATCTAAAAACGGCAATTCGTTAGCATGAATCTCAAAGGTGAATTCAAGACTCAAAGGGTTGTCATTCAAATGGTTCACAAACCCTTTAAACAGGTCCTCAGTTCCGGACCACACAACAAATACATCATCTATATACCTCCACCAATAGATTACATGGGGGTTCCAACTGCTTTAATCCTCTCCAAAAATTATGGTACTCTCCCATCATCCCAGGGTAAAATTTGCATATGAGGGAGCCACTGGGTTCCCCATTGCTGTCCCCCTGAGCTGGTGGTAGTACCGAGAGTCAAATAAAAAATAATTATGATTTAACAAAAACTCAAGCAGTTGGATGATGTATTCTTTGTGTGCCCAGAACTGGATATCCCTTGCCTGCAAAAAGAAAGCTACCACCCTCAAGCCATCCTCATGTTGAATCAAACTATAAAGTGCTTCAACAGCTATCAATGCAAGAAGCATGTCTGCGTCCAGCTGGATACCATCAATTTTTTTCAATATCTCGGAGGAGGATAACACCTTTGAAGACAGATTTGTGATTTGGCTCTCTGTGTTATGGTGGGGTCTACTTTCTCCCGGAGGCTATAGAAGACAAAGAGGAAGAGGAGGTAATTCCACCTCTCCTTCCCCTCCGATTTGCCCATCTTCCTCTTCCTCGTCCCCTACCACGATTCCTTCTATTAAGCAGGGATGTTGATGGATGTAGAAACTCTCCTCTTCTTTCAGAATCAGAAGATTCTATAGCTAATGTGGACACTTCTGCCCCTGTTCCTCACTCACAACCTTTTCCTGAAGGCCCTCTTCTCTCTGAATTCAGCCAAGTCAAGTATAAATTGTTTATGCTTATGATTTTTTAGGGAAGTATAGAATCTATCCACTGCTGATTCCAATATAGCCTCCCTCTTTGTGTATTCTGCATCTGCCGGGAGTATATTCATTCTAAGGCCTTTAGGTATAATGTTATTCTTCAGATAATTTTCAAGGGATTGAACTTCCCAAAATTATTTAAGATTATCCTTATATGCTTCATACACTTCTTTAAGCAAAGCTTTCAAAGAAACAACAAAACCATCCTCCTTATCAGTTTCCTGATCTGAAAAGACATCTACAGCATCAGCTGTCCATTTCTAAATATATCCAAAGACCCTGTGAGAAAACCTGCCATTTCATACTATTATAATTAAAATATATTTGCCTCCATATGTATCTCCCTTTTAGGAGGTTATTGGCGGGTGCAATATTATAGTATTACATATGGAGGCTGTATAGTAAAATGTTACTTAGTAATAGGACGGTGAGCATATTGTTTGTGAGGTGGGGAACGCATGTGTGGTGAGCTTGTGGGGGTATATGGTATATGGGGTGTAGCTGTGCAGTGACTAAAGGGTGTTTGGTTAACCCTTAACACTCGTGACGCCAGAGTGGGGGCTCCTCTGTATATACTTGTCCTATTGCCACCCGTCCCAAGAGCGATAAGGAGGGATAAGAAATGATTGTCCACAACCGGAGGTTTCAGAAAACTGTTGGAACTTTTACTGCAGGTTTTATGCAGAGTTAAACATGAACAGTCTTTGTACAAGAAGATGGGAATAGAAGGAGTCGGCACTCGTATCTCAAGGGGTGCACGCAGACCAGAGACTAAATCAAGCAATAGGAACGAAGTCTCGGCACTCACAGATAATCTTGCAAAATCTTGAAGTGTTTATTCAGGTGTACAGAACGCATTTCGGCTTCACGCCGTTATCAACCGCAATGCTTTGTAACTGAACACATGACATTTTATAGGGAAGACCCGCCCACATCCGGAGGGTTGATACAAAATTCCTAAACATAAACAGGTGTCAACTATACTAACCTGGAAATAAATAATAGGCATGGGGACAATAAAATGTCCCGATGTCACAAACATAAAGAATACATAAAGGAGACAAACAAGGAACGTGCACACCTATATTTCAGGTCAACTTCTTGACTGTTAAGATTGCTTGTTTCTCTCTACGTTGTATCTAAAAGCAGAGGAACATATACAAATTACTATACATATTTACAGAGAACATAAGGACAATAGACATTGGGGACTACAGCAGAATAAATTATAACAGTTGTGTCAGCTCATAGTCACGATTCATGCCTCTAGGTTCTACTGTATCCAATTTATGGATCCAGTAGGCTTCTTTTTTAAAGAACAATTTTTTCAGATCTCCACCCCTCCTAGGTAGTTCCACCTTGTCAATAACCTGAAACTTCAATTGGGCGATATTATGTCCCGTTTTTTTTAAATGATGGGGGATCGGATACAATAAATTCTTACATCTAATACTTGATTTGTGTCGATTAATGTGGTCCCCTACACGCTGGGTGGTCTCCCCAACGTATAGGAGACCGCATGGACACTTGATGGCATAAATGACATTCCTAGAATCACAGGTTGCAAAATGTCTCAGTTTGATTTCTTCCCCCTGTCTGTGGGTGTGATAAGATGTCGCCCTTTGTCACATTGCTGCATGGTGTGCAATGTAGACAGGGAAAGGTTCAATTTTTCCTACTTTTTTGTGTCGTCTGTCTGGTGGACCTGTCGGGGGTTAATAACTCATTTATGAATTATGAATTATTAATTATGGTAAAAAACCGTTATGAATTGCCAAAAATAAACAAACAATGCAATTCACCACATCTGGGCCTGCATTTTCCCCCAGATATGAGTTCTATAGTAGTGGTAGTGTAACTTTTGCAATATAATAAAATAATAACGCAGTTATTATAAAAATGATATATACATTTATTGAGTACAGTGATTATCATTGAGGAGAGAAATATAATAGAAAATCAGACCATAATATAAAGGAAGAGATATACAAAATTACCTATATAATGAAATCAATGATCTAAGGTCAGATAAGCCATTTAAATATTAGTAGGTTAAAAAATATTAAACTTGATCACAGAAGTAGGTTAGTCAGATATCAGTGGATTACTTTGCATAGAGATCTTTATATATGATATCGTATGGGCATGTTACAAATGTATATAAAATGGGAGGAAACCCCGCCCAGTTCTAACCTCAACTACCTCTGGTAAGATACAGTACTAAATATATATATATGTGTATATATATATATATATATATATATATATATATAGTACACTACTAATTAGGAAGACTTAAATTAAGTTTCCTCGTGGGATATATCATGTTTTACAGCAGAGTAGAGAATCCCAAAGACTATGCTATATGCAATATGATCATTGCATTGATCCCCATAAGACCTGGAAAAGGTTCATAGATGAATTTTTTTGCATATGGGAGGGGCCACTAAGCACATTAAATGACTTCTTGGATCACTTAAATTCGGTGAGACCAGAATTAAAATTTACGATGGTTTTTGATCAACAACAAGTTAGTTTTTTGGACACGAGAGTGCAGAAGGACCAGGAGGGTGGTTTGATAACAGATCTGTATAGGAAAACTACAGACCACAATAGTCTATTACATTTCACCAGTTCCCACCCAAGGTCAGTTAAGATGTCTATCCCAAGGGCACAAAGACAAAGAATTGAACGCATTGTGTCCGACCCACAGGTCAGGGAGGTGAAATTAAAAGAACTGGATGATAATTTCTACGAACAGGGTTCCCCTAAACCAGTTTTGGAGGCTGCAAGAATTCCAAAGGTAAGAGACCAGGAGCTAAAGGGTCCCCGAATACTGTTCATGAGAAATTATCATCCACTCTCCTATAAGATAGATAATGTAATTATGAGACATTGGTACCTTCTTCATAAAAGCTATCCTATGGTTTCAGAATTTAAATCAGCACCACTCATCTGCAACAAACAAGCACCCAACTTATGGGACAAGCTCATTCGTGCAGATGTAGGGTCCAAAAAGAGGTCCACCAGACAGACGACACTAAAAAGTAGGAAAAATTGAACCTTTCCCTGTCTACATTGTGCACAGTGCAGCAATGTGACAAAGGGCGATATCTTATCACACCCACAGACAGGGGGAAGAAATCAAACTGAGGCATTTTGCCACCTGTGATTCTAGGAATGTAATTTATGCCATCAAGTGTCCATGCGGTCTCCTATACGTTGGGGAGACCACCCAGCGTGTAGGAGACCGCATTAATCAACACAAATCAAGTATTAGATGTAAGAATTTATTGTATCCAATCCCCCATCATTTCAAAAAAACAGGACATAATATCGCCCAATTGAAGTTTCAGGTTATTGATAAGGTGGAACTACCTAGGAGGGGTGGAGATCTGAAAAAATTGCTCCTTAAAAAGGAAGCCTACTGGATCCATAAATTGGATACAGTAGAACCTAGAGGCATGAATCGTGACTATGAGCTGACACAACTGTTATAATTTATTCTGCTGTAGTCCCCAATGTCTATTGTCCTTATGTTCTCTGTAAATATGTATAGTCATTTTTATATGTTCCTCTGCTTTTAGATACAACGTAGAGAGTAAAAAGCAATCTTTACAGTCAAGAAGTTGACCTGAAATATAGGTGTGCACGTTCCTTGTTTGTCTCCTTTATGTATTCTTTATGTTTGTGATATCGGGACATTTTATTGTCCTCATGCTTATTGTTTATATTTCCAGGTTAGCATAGTTGACATCTGTTTATGTTTAGGAATTTTGTACCAACCCACCGGATGGGGGCGGGTCTTCCCTATAAAATGTCATGTGTTCAGTTACAAAGCATTGCGGTTGATAACGGCGTGAAGCCGAAACGCGTCCTGTACACCTGTATACTATTTGTGTGAATAAACACTTCAAGATTTTGCAAGATTATCTGTGAGTACCGAGACTTCGTTCCTATTGCTTGATTTTGTACAAGAAGAGTCTATTGGGATCCTGACAGTTGGTTGGGACCTTGTGAGTTTTAAGCTCAGGAAATTTATATGCGCTGTTCCGCTGGATTGAGGGGATTAAGTTTATATCCAGCAGTCACGCAGACTTTAGCGGGGAGTTGTATTGTAACTCACGATTTGGTAAGTTGCGGTATTATCAGGCTTCGGCCTGGTCTTGTCTTTGAAAGTTGCACGGATCTCTCCTCTCTGCTGGATAGGGCTAAACGTATTGCCCTAGGTAGACAACAAATGGATCTACTACATGGTCCAGCTGCCAAACAACCCAAAGTTGTGAATGCTAGGCCCCGATCTATGTCCAATCCCATTGTTTTTTCTACCTCCTACAGCACAGTTAATGCATATGATCACATCTGATCCTCAATTTCGTAGTGTTAAGGAGTCAGGCTATAGATGTATAGCGAAGCGAGCACCCACAATTGGTCAAAAGGTGTCCCCTAGTTTATTTTTCAGCTCTCGTGCTTCGTCTTCCACATGGTTGTCACACCCCGGTTCCTATAGGTGCGGACATAGCAGATGTATCTGCTGCACGGTCATGCATGTAACCAGATCTTTTATGTCCTTTGTTAACAACACTACCTTTACTATTAAACAATACATTAATTGTATTACCACATTTGTGGTATATCTGGTTTCATGCATGACCTGCCGCTTACAATACGTCGGCTGCACAACAAATCCATTAAAAGTTAGACTTCGCAAGCACCTCTCTGACATTCCACATTTCTATTCAAAAACGTTTCAGCAGTATCTAAACACTGCGCTGAGAAGCACCAAGGCAGTTTCTCTTCTCTTCAATTTACTGCCATAGAAAGGGTTAATCCATCAAATAGAGGGGGAGACCATAGACAGAAATTGCTGAACAGGGAAATATTCTGGATTCTGAAGCTTTCAACTCGTGTACCTACTGGATTGAACAAACGCCAGGATGTTATATTACATTATTAAACCCCCTTTTTTTTTATTCATTTATTCACATATGTTTTGAATCCATGTTCACATATTGGGTTTTATTACTACCCTGAACAGGTTCTTTGTTCAATCCTGTGGGTTCCTTACCAGTGATATATGTTTCCCTATGCCAACTCATGCACATTGTAAATATCATTATTGTTGTATTTATATTGATCTGTATATGGATAATTGAATTAATTTTTTCAACATGTTTTTTTTGGCATTTAAAGTGACACTATGTGCCTCCATTCATTCTTTCTTTCTGTTTTAATCTACTACGTCTTATTGGTTTTTAACCTGACTAATGTATTGTCTATTTACACATCTTCTGCAATTTGAAGAAGTTTGTAAGGGGTTAAAATACCACCTGATTGCAGTTCCTGCACTCAGCTGGGATTACCGCACCTATATATATCATTGTCATCCTTTATGTGTTGTATGACTAAGAGCGTTTGACGCTTGAAACGCGTAACTGCCTTCTTGTTCCTGTCCGTGTCCTAAATAAATTGGATTTTATTTGCATTTGAGCTGGATCCTACCATCTTTGTTTTCTCCTCTCTGCTAGTCCGGAACCCAAGAGAGCGAGGATTGGCTGGCAGCTCCCTTATATGGGCAGGGGCTGGCCTTGAGCTCATTGGTCCATACCATCTGTCATTCACTTTACACAAGGAATTATGGTCTAAACATTTGACCACACATGCGACCTAGGAAGGTCCTTTAGCATACTCTAAGAGAATTAATATTAGTCACATGACTTAAGGTCCTGCAACACTATGTACACAATTAAATATACAATCAAATATACATACAAACATCACAAAAAGAAAAGAAGGAAGAGGTGACTAGGGGCTATCTTACCAGGAGGATCCTACTGGAACGAAGTAACTCTGACTTTGGGGACCACCATACAAGGTACGGTATACCATACAGTACCGGGACACCACACATGATTGTAACGCTGACACGCAAGTAGAGAGTAAGATCGGGCATCTGTGAGGCGTGGAACGCATGTCATCAGCGTTGACACGCAAACAGGGAGCGAGACTAGAAATGACGCACTTATTGTCTAGTTCCGCTTGCCAATGCTAACATGCGAGGAGTAGTATATAAGTAGGACGACTGTGCTGTTTAGACGCCACCATCTAAGGATCGGAAGACGGAAGTGGTCATTAACAGTAGCCATGTGTAGTGGAGGTAAGATGAAGTCTTTATTTTCGGCCATACTTGTGGTTTGAGACATTGGCCATTCAACTTATGGGAGTATATCCCCTGTATTGTTGTTATAGACTTGGCTGCTATCTAGCGGTGGGGCAGAGTTGATACTGGGGGCAACCTTTGGGAGTTATCATTACCCGTGGCACATATAGGTAAGGGATATTCCTGCTAAAGGGATCTTATTAAGGGAGATATACCATGAAGAGTGAATGTCTAGTTATGATATAACTTTTCATTGTTGTTAGGTTTTCTTTTCTTTCAAGCTATCCGGCAGATGGACTTTAGGGGCGTTGTTGTCCGGCTCTCTTATCTGTCATGTCATCTGACATATTGACTGAAGAGGCATAATTGTAACTGATGAGGTAATTGCTGCCTAGTATATGGTCCCATAGCTTGTATTGTTATCCCATTCACGATGGTGTGTGATCCTATGGGCTTATAATTATTTCTCTTGCTTTTAGAGAACTTTTGGAGTTTCCAGTAGATGTAGCATTAATTAATTAATGGGGGATTTGTGTGGTCCACTAAGGGAGGATACATCTGGAGGTAAAACTAATGTCAATATCTAAGTGATTATATTTGCTGATTTTTTAGCACATATTTATTATGATTATTTATCCTTTTTCATATACATGTAGCGTTATCTTATAAGCAGTGGGGGCCATTATGAAATAAAGATGGATAATGTCATCATACCTGTTTATGTCATCTTCCGTTTGACAACATGGATGTACCATTGATCTATCTGAAGCCATCTAGTAAGACTATTCCATTCTACCTACTGTTATATATGTGGCTTGATTGCCAGTTTGTTATCTTTTCTTATCCTATGGTATTTTGAACATTTCCGACCCCCTCCTGTGGTTTATGTCATCTTATCTATGTGCTTTGCATGTGCTTTTTGTGTGCTTTGCTTGGTTTGCTTTCTTTGTTTTCTTTCCCATTATAAGAATAAGGACCACAATTGGAGGATATTCATCAATCTTCATGGATCGGCCTGATGATTTACTGCTGTAAACTCACAATATGAAAGAACATTATTAATATTGTGTGGTGTATAGTCCTGTTCTTGCCTGCTATGATCCATTTATGTGCTTGATGTGCTATGTCTCTATATAGAATTCAATAAGCTACCACATTTTTGTATCTCCACTACATTACTGTTAGAAAACCCCTGATGAACCGTAGTTCTATCTGATATAAGGGGAAACACGTCTGGAGAAATTTGGGATTGACCCATAGGAGTATCTCTATATTGGAGACTCTTGATTCTAAATGCTTATTGATTTTATAGTGTTTATGTGTAATAGGATATTTTGTATTTTTGTACTAAAGATTATATTTTAGCAATTTTTGGGTATTTGTTGGTTTAGAAATAACCTAAAGTGGATATGTTAGTTCAGCTTAATCAGTGATTGGTTTGGTTGTAGAGGAGAATTGATCTCTGAATGTAGAGTATGACCATGAGGCTTGGGTACAATTTACATCATGGTTACTGAGATAATATTTCATAATGGTAAAGTTTGACGCACCCCAGGGGATGTAGAGATGGTCACTGAGGTTCTGGTTTAAAGAAGATGTCCAGTGTTAAGAAATGTATCTTCTATCCGCGGTATATGGGATAAGATGTTTGATCGTGGAGGGTTCGGCTGCTGGGACTCCCCGCAATCTCTGGCATGGCATCCCAGTCATACAGTGCATGGAGTGAACTCCACTCCATGCAGGATGATGGGCGACCACAGAAGTCACACCCTATTCCATAGACATGAATGGAGGGGGCGTAGCGGGATGTCGCAAACACAGAAGCTCCAAGCTTCCGTGTTCAGAATGCTGCAGTGTCATCCCGGCGATCGTGGGGGGTCCCAGGGTCTAGGATCAGAGTACCCCTTTACAAGGAGGGTAACATCAATTTGGCCCATAGTTATGTATTTTCTCTCATGGCAGAGCTCAGAGGCAAGACATTTGGGTCTGATTGTCCATAGTAGGGCTCAGATGCTGGTAAACACATCCGCTTGTCTCAGAGTATAGTTCAGAGCTGAAACACTGCAATTCCCAACAGCGGGGAACAAATTTGTAGGTTTGGGCTGTGAAAGCTATTCTGCTCTGGGCTGGCTGGAAGCCCACTTCAGATCCCCAAAAAAGTTTATGGGTCCTTGATCAACTTTCCTTCACAAACTGAGCTTCTCCTCACTTCTCTCCTTCTGCACGCAGAGTCTTGGACTAGACTAAGACTAAGTCCTGGACTGGCTTGTTAGGAAGAGCTCCACACCCCAAGGTATTATACAGTACACCCCTCTCTTTAACTTCTGTATAGGGCTGCCAGCAATGTTTAAAGTCGTATTCCGCCTCTAGACATCTTATCCCCAGCGGAGGGACCCCCCGTGATCTTGGCTGCGGCACCCCAGACATTCGGTGCACGAAGCGAACTTCTAGGGTCTCTAAACGAATGTTGGGTGCCGCAGGGAGACCGTGGATGTCCCCAGTGGCGGGAGCCCCACAATCAGACATCTCCATTGGGTAGGGGATAAGATGTCTCAGGGTGGAGTACCCCTTTAAGTCCTCTACTTCTTGTTAACATGTCAAATATTGGCCACTTCTTCATTGAGAACATGGGTAGACATTCACTTCTCAGGATCTTTGGAGATCACTCTGGTCAGATAAAGTTGATTTTCCATAATTCTCTCTAATCTACCTCTAGATGGATCTGTTCAGTATTTTGGCCACTGTTCAGCTGTACTAATTATAAATGCCACCTAATCTCTTAAATTCTGTCTGATATTTACAAACCACATGGAACTGGTTAAATCAGAGAGTACCTTCTAAAGTCCTCCATCCATCATGTGGTTTACTGTCAGCTGTTATAGCCGGCAATGTTACAGAACTGGCAGCTGCTTTACTGGTCTGTACCACATATCCTGTTCCCTGTTCTGCCATCGCAAATACAGAAAACAGATAAGCTCTTTACATTGTGGTTTTCATTGATGTGCAGAAAAAAGTCAACACTGATTGACATTGAGTTAGGATTCCCATGAACTAATTTTACCACAAAGGTCAACTTGATGCCAAAATATTTAATTTGCAATTCTGGAGTTTCCCAAATTCTATTTGCAGGGGAAGTTATTATGTTTAAAGGATTGTATATTATAATCAACAAAAGAAATCTCTACCCATCATGGTAGGTATGAGGGTGCACTAAATATTAATTAACACATTTTGCTACTGTGAGCTTCATCAGGGAGCCCCCTGATGAAGCTCACAGTAGCGAAATGTATGTTGGGGTAGGTATGTTTGGACTTGGCACCACACATGACATAAGCTTGTTTTCTTATACAGTATCTATCTCAGGATCTGTTTTCATTGTTATTGCAACCTGTTTACCATTGCGGCACTTCAGCCTATAAATTTATTAGTCTCCTTATCAACTTTGGGTAAAAATTTTTGGTTCTTATTTACGTGTTATTTAAATTTCTACATCCTGAGCTCTTGTGTTTGTGTGTCCTTTTTCAATGCACTTTTCTGTATGTGTTCTGGTGTCCAGTTGATTTTATGTATGTATTTTAATATCATTGCTTAATAAAGATTTATTTTCTTGTATGCATTTTGTATGTTTTCACTCCTTTATATAAGTATTGTATATTATGTAGATCCCTGCACAACAAAAATGATATGAAACAGCAAGTGGAGATTCAATTTCTATGTTTTGGTTGCTACTGACGCCCACAGTCCAAAGTGGTGCAGTGGCCTGAAGGCTCTAATACACAGAAAGTCAGGTATTTAAGTTATTTCTAATTATGACCATTAGGATGTGTTATGAGATGTCATCTAAACAGCTTCAGCGGTGAGCTTGCTAGTGTGACTCCCATCAGCACATCCGCAGCATGAAATACACTGCGGATGCGCTACGTGTGACTCTACCCTTAAATTACGTTCAGCCCATTAAAGCCAAAGGGCCCTCCAGAAAGATGATGATCTACACTATCTATAGAGTCTAGTTCTCCTCTTTTCAGGGGCTACATGGAGGCAGTATTGGTTGTCTTCTATTGTGAAATGTTGTTCAGAGGTTGCAAGCCCTATACAAAGCTGGCCCTTTACAGTTGAGAAGAGGATACAATTGTTTGTGGTGAGCTCTGTGAGCTAAACATCCTATACTCCAGACTGATATAAAGTACATAGCTAGTCCTGCTCTCAGCTGAGAAGTGGAGACAATTGTATCCAGTCTAGACAATGCTCTGTGAGCTAAACATCCTGGACTCCAGACTGATACATTTTACATAGCTAGTCCTGCTCTCAGCTGAGAAGTGGAGACAATTGTATCCAGTCTAGACAATGCTCTGTGAGCTAAACATCCTGGACTCCAGACTGATACGTTGTACATAACTAGTTCTGCTCTCAGCTGAGAAGTGGAGACAATTGTATCCAGTCTAGACAATGCTCTGTGAGCTAAACATCCTATACTCCAGACTGATACATTGTACATAGCTAGTCCTGCTCTCAGCTGAGAAGTGGAGACAATTGTATCCAGTCTAGACAATGCTCTGTGAACTAAACATCCTGGACTCCAGACTGATACATTGTACATAGCTAGTCCTGCTCTCAGCTGAGAAGTGGAGACAATTGCATCCAGTCTAGACAATGCTCTTTGAGCTAAACATCCTGGACTCCAGACTGATACGTTGTACATAACTAGTCCTGCTCTCAGCTGAGAAGTGGAGACAATTGTATGCAGTCTAGACAATGCTCTGTGAGCTAAACATCCTATACTCCAGGCTGATACATTGTACATAACTAGTCCTGCTCTCAGCTGAGAAGTGGAGACAATTGTATCCAGTCTAGACAATGCTCTGTGAGCTAAGCATCCTATGCTCCAGACTGATACATTGTACATAGCTAGTCATGCTCTCAGCTGAGAAGTGGAGACAATTGCATCCAGTCTAGACAATGCTCTGTGAGCTAAACATCCTGGACTCCAGACTGATACATTGTGCATAGCTAGTCCTGCTCTCAGCTGATAAGTGGAGGCAAATGTATCCAGTCTAGACAATGCTCTGTGAGCTAAACAGCCTGGACTCCAGACTGATACATTGTACATAGTTAGTCCTGCTCTCAGCTGAGAAGTGGAGACAATTGTATCCAGTCTAGACAGTGCTCTGTGAGCTTAACAGCCTGGACTCCAGACTCATACATTGTACATAGCTAGTCCTGCTCTCAGCTGAGTAGTGGAGACAATTGTATCCAGTCTAGACAATGCTCTGTGAGCTAAACATCCTATACTCCAGACTGATACATTGTACATAGCTAGTCATGCTCTCAGCTGGGAAGTGGAGACAATTGTATCCAGTCTAGACAATGCTCTGTGAGCTAAACATCCTGGACTCCGGACTGATACATTGTACATAGCTAGTCCTGCTCTCAGCTGAGAAGTGGAGACAATTGTATCCAGTCTAGACAATGCTCTGTGAACTAAACATCCTGGACTCCAGACTGATACATTGTACATAGCTAGACCTGCTCTCAGCTGAGAAGTGGAGACATTTGCATCCAGTCTAGACAATGCTCTGTGAGCTAAACATCCTGGACTCCAGACTGATACGTTGTACATAACTAGTCCTGCTCTCAGCTGAGAAGTGGAGACAATTGTATGCAGTCTAGACAATGCTCTGTGAGCTAAACATCCTATACTCCAGGCTGATACATTGTACATAACTAGTCCTGCTCTCAGCTGAGAAGTGGAGACAATTGTATCCAGTCTAGACAATGCTCTGTGAGCTAAGCATCCTGGACTCCAGACTGATACATTGTACATAGCTAGTCATGCTCTCAGCTGAGAAGTGGAGACAATTGCATCCAGTCTAGACAATGCTCTGTGAGCTAAACATCCTGGACTCCAGACTGATACATTGTGCATAGCTAGTCCTGCTCTCAGCTGATAAGTGGAGGCAAATGTATCCAGTCTAGACAATGCTCTGTGAGCTAAACAGCCTAGACTCCAGACTGATACATTGTACATAGTTAGTCCTGCTCTCAGCTGAGAAGTGGAGACAATTGTATCCAGTCTAGACAATGCTCTGTGAGCTTAACAGCCTGGACTCCAGACTCATACATTGTACATAGCTAGTCCTGCTCTCAGCTGAGTAGTGTAGACAATTGTATCCAGTCTAGACAATGCTCTGTGAGCTAAACATCCTATACTCCAGACTGATACATTGTACATAGCTAGTCATGCTCTCAGCTGGGAAGTGGAGACAATTGTATCCAGTCTAGACAATGCTCTGTGAGCTAAACATCCTGGACTCCGGACTGATACATTGTACATAGCTAGTCCTGCTCTCAGCTGAGAAGTGGAGACAAGTGTATCCAGTCTAGACAATGCTCTGTGAGCTAAACATCCTGGACTCCAGACTGATACATTGTACATAGTAGGGATCGACCGATTATCGGTATGGCCGATATTATCGGCCGATAATCACGATTTGGGGCATTATCGGTATCGGCAATTATCTTGCCGATAAGCCGATAATGCCCCGCCCCCCGCACCGCCCGCACCGCGACCGCCACCCCCTCGACCCGCCGCACCGCGTCGCACCCCCCACCGTGATGCTAGGCGGTATACCGGTATGGATTTTTGCCCATACCGCTATACCGGTCGGGCCCCTCCCCCACCCCCACCCTCCGAGTCAATAAAAAAATTAAACTTACCCGTAATGGGGGTGGTCCGGGCCATCCATCCTTCCTTCCTGTAGTGTCCTGGGGCGTTCCGGGTGAAGAGTGAACCGGTCCGGGCTGTCCTTCTTCTCCCACGGTCTTCTTCTCCACTCCGGAGAAGTACGCTGCATAGACGCCGCTACGCCGTGACGTCAGGTGCGTCGCTGCGCACGGGCGTCACTGCGCAGCGGCGTCTATGTGGCGTACTAGGCCGGAGCCTGCCCGGAGTGGAGAAGATGACCGCCGGAGAAGAAGGACAGCCCGGACCGGACCACCCTCCACCCGGAACGCCCCCGGACACTACATGAAAGATGGATGGCCCGGACCACCATGACAGGTAGGGGAGAGAAGCGGGTGGTGGCGGCGGCGGCGTATGGCCCTGCAAAAGCCACTGCAGATCATTGATTTAAAGCGCCCGCTTTAAATCAATGATCTGCAGCGGTGTCGCAGGGGGTTAAATAGCCGATAACTTATACCGGAATATCGGCATAAGTTATCGGCTATCGGCCCTAACCTGCACCGATTATCTGTATCGGTATCGGCCCTAAAAAGCCGATATCGGTCGATCCCTAGTACATAGCTAGTCCTGCTCTCAGCTGAGAAGTGGAGACAATTGTATCCAGTCTAGACAATGCTCTGTGAGCTAAACATCCTGGACTCCAGACTGATACATTGTACATAGCTAGTCCTGCTCTCAGCTGAGAAGTGGAGACAATGCTCTGTGAGCTAAACATCTTGGACTGCAGACTGATACACTGTGGGTACACTGTGACTCCTATAGGTGCAGTGTACAGGACTACTCTTGTTAAGGGGGCACCGTGCGATCCTAACTTTGGTTGATCTGAAGGGTGTGCAGGAACGATAGCAGATAAGCATTAAGGGTTGGGAGCCCTTTAAAGCCTAAGAAAGCTCTGTAGAATACTGTTGCCGAAGGTGCGGAATTACAGACATTGGGACAGATTTAGATTGCCCCTATTGTTGCATTATGCCTTTGCCACATACTCTGTGTACTTTCATTAACCATATATTGTATTATATAAACATGTATGTATTTCTAGAAGATTCCATAAAGAAAAATTCGGTCTTGAGTTGACCTTGTGATTAATCGTCTATACAACAATCACAAAGCAAGTAAGTGGAATGACCAGCCGCCCGCAGCTGACTTCCAGTATTCCTATGTACTTTATGTCTCAATAACAAGGACTCTGTTCCCTCTAAGGGACATGAACATTTATAATAAGACTATGGGGGAGATTTATCAAAACCTGTCCAGAGGAAAAGTTGCTGAGTGGCCCATAGCAACCAATCAGATCGCTTCTTTCATTTTTCACAGGCCTTCATAAAAATGAAAGAAGCAAGCTGATTGGTTGCTATGGGCAACTGGGCAAGTTTTCTTCTTCACAGGTTTTGATAAATCTCCCCCTATGTCTCAATAATAAGGACTCTGTTCCCCCTAAGGGACATGAACATTTATAATAAGACTATGGGGGAGATTTAACAAAACCTGTCCAGAGGAAAAGTTGCTGAGTTGCCCATAGCAACCAATCAGATCGCTTCTTTCATTTTGCAGAGGCCTTTTCAAAAATGAAAGTAGTGATCTGATTGGTTGCTAGGGGCAACTCAGCAACTTTTCCTCTGGACAAGTTTTGTTAAATCTCCCTCTATGATTTCACACTATTTTTAGTCTTCTAATTGTTTTTTTTTGTTTTTGTTTTGTTTTTTCTTTTAAATGGCTGCACAATTATAATTCAATCTATGATCATTGAAAATACATGTTACAATGACAGGTAACTCCTGGGGGAAGAAAACCCAGGATCCATCATTAACTGTATAGAACAAAGAAAAGCTCAGCTCCATTGTTCCCTTAAAGGGGTATTCCCACAATCGAAATTGTCACTGTCAAAATCAAAAATCTTTTATAATAATCATGGCTTGTAAATAAGCACAATTGGGTCCCCATACCACCCAGAACATAATTCTGTCTGCCTGCAACATCATTTTTGTCCCAGCTGAAGCTGAAGGGAAAAAGTCAAATAAGTGAGGGCGGGACTAGAATTCCTCTGTGCTCACTCCTGTCCTATCAGACTGCAGCATAAAAGCAGAGGAGGGGGTTACAGAGCAGCCTGCAGTGATTGAATGAAGAGACACAGCACAGAACAGCAAACTCATGAAGGAAGTGAGTGAGGGCAGGCTCGGTGCTTGGCTCGGACACTGCCCTTCCTGAGCAGTGGATTTAAGTATGAGTGAGCAGCATAAGAGAGGGATTTGTGAGACACATACAGAAGCTAGACACATAAAAAAAGACATAAAAAGCATCTGCATGACCTAGTGAGTAACACATATGAGCATTTTTGTTCTGTGATATGACAGGCACGCTTTAGGGGACAACTAGGGGATCGGCAGGGGCCCCATCGTTCATCCTTAGTCATGCATGTTCCGCACCTTTCATTGATGGGGACACCCTGGAGATTGGTAGAGGACACACCAATAGGACCCCCCACCAATCAACTAGTTATTACCTATACTATGAATAGGGGATGATTGTAAATAGTTGGAATACGCCTTAAAAGGTGCATGGCAGCATATCTGTCTAGCTCAGGGAAAGTTTTCTCCCTTTCTGCCCTCCAGAGCCATAATGATGGGGCACAGTACAGTTGTCCCTCAAGTTACAATATTAATAGGTTCCAGGACAACCATTGTATGTTGAAACCAACGTATGTTGAGACCATAACTCTATGGAAACCTGGTAATTGGTTCTGAAGCCACCAAAATGTCATCCAAAAATAGGAAAAAGTGAGGATTAAAGAAAAATAAGTAGATAACTAATATAGATAAAGCAAATCCTTACATATAAAAGTAAGAAAGACCTGCTGGGAGCTGTAAATCACTGTCTATGTCAGTGTTTCCCAACCAGGGTGCCTCCAGCTGTTGCAAAACTACAACTCCCAGCATGCCCGAACAGCCTTTGGCTGTCCGGGCATGCTGGGAGTTTTAGTTTTGCAACAGCTGGAGGCACCCTCGTTGGGAAACACTGGTCTATGTAGAGGACAGGAGCTTCTTCAGGGTCCTGTACAGTACACAATGTCCTAAAAAAAGTAATATGGAGCCGCCCTCACCTGGTGTCCAAAGGAGCAGATAACCATGGCATAGGTTAAAAGTAGTACAGAACATGTAATACTTCCCTGTACTCTAGGGGGCACTACCGGACACCAGTCACTGCATACACTTCAGTAATACAGGTGTTTACCAGTTAAATGCCCATTCTGATTGGTCGGTTCTTTCAGCCATGTGACATGTATCACAGATCTGGACTGTCTGTAGCATTGTATGTTGAGTCTGGTTTCAAGTTACAATGGTCCAGAAAAGAACATTGTATGTTGAAACTATTGTATGTTGAGGGATCACTGTATTTATATGAGGCACTTTGTCCAATCATAAAGAGATCTGTATGTCCTAGACCACCAGGGGTCTGACATAAATTCTTCTTCTGCTCTAGACATCCAGGAATAGTGTACCTCTTCTCTTTCCTAGACCCTTACCCTCATGCAAGGTGTCACTAAAAGTTCCTGAACCCCCATGCAAAATCTTAAACAGGGATCCCCACTTACCAGAATAAAAAGGGTCCTATAGGCATCCTAAGGCACCAGGCCAGATCTATCTGTTATCTCCAACCCCCCCCCCCCCCCCCCCCCCCATAGTGATGCAGGTAGACTTGTTTCACATCTCCAGAAAGCTTTTCTAGGAACAGATTCAACAAGGTCCCATTTTCTGGTAATGTTTTTTTTTTTTACATCGGAAATGCCCTATTGGCTATAGACAGGCAACTCCATTCAGAACCATAGACGTTTATGTAAAAAAATATCATATTGTTTTATTATGGTTTTTTAGAAATGGATCAGATGTTCTACTGGAAAAACACTCTACAATCTAAATATTATATGATTTATGGACAGTTCTTGTGAAACTATTGTAATTTTACATGTAAATTCTGCTGACGTGTCAGGAGACCAATTCTATAGAAGAGAAGGAAAATGTTTAAATTATTTACAGGATACAGTATACCGTATATACTCGAGTATAAGCCGACCCGAGTATAAGCCGAGACCCCTAATTTCAACCCAAAATCCCAGGAAAAGTTATTGACTCGAGTATAAGCCTAGGGTGGGAAATACCTCATCCCCCCCTGTCATCATCCAGACCCGTCATTAACATCCTCATCATCATCCCCTTGTCATCATCCCACACATCCCCCCTTCATCATCCCCTTGTCATCATCCCACACATCCCCCCTTCATCATCCCCTTATCATCCCACACATCCCCCTTCATCATCCCCTTGTCATCATCCCACACATCCCCCTTCATCATCCCCTTGTCATCATCCCACACATCCCCCCTTCATCATCCCCTTATCATCCCGCACATCCCCCCTTCATCATCCCCTTATCATCCCACACATCCCCCCTTCATCATCCCCTTATCATCCCGCACATCCCCCCTTCATAATCCCCTTATCATCCCACACATCCCCCCTTCATCATCCCCCCCCCCCTTCATCATCCCCACCCCCCTTCATCATCCCCACACCCCCCCTTCATCATCCTCTTCTCATCATTCGCCCTCAGTGGTCTTCAACCTGCGGACCTCCGGAGGTTTCAAAACTACAACTCCCAGCAAGCCCGGGCAGCCATCGGCTGTCCGGGCTTGCTGGGAGTTGTAGTTTTGAAACCTCCGGAGGTCCGCAGGTTGAAGACCACTGCGGCCTTCAACATCATCCAGCCCCCCTCTCACCCCCTTTAGTTCTGAGTACTCACCTCCGCTCGGCGCTGGTCCGGTCCTGCAGGGCTGTCCGGTGAGGAGGTGGTCCGGTGGGGAGGTGGTCCGGGCTGCTATCTTCACTGGGGGCGCCTCTTCTCCGCGCTTCCGGCCCGGAATAGATGCGTTGCCTTGACAATGACGCAAATGACGCACCTCTGCGTCGTTGTCACGGCAACGTGACTATTCTGAGGCCGGGCCCGAAGCGCTTAGAAGAGGCCTCCCCGGTGAAGATAGCAGCCCGGAACCACTATCCCATCGGACCACCTCCTCACCGGACAGTCCTGCAGGACCGGACCAGCGCCGAGCGGAGGTGAGTACTCAGAACTAAAGGGGGTGAGAGGGGGCTGGATGATGTTGAAGGCCGCAGTGGTCTTCAACCTGCGGACCTCCGGAGGTTTCAAAACTACAACTCCCAGCAAGCCCGGACAGCCGATGACTGCCCGGGCTTGCTGGGAGTTGTAGTTTTGAAACCTCTGGAGGTCCGCAGGTTGAAGACCACTGCGGGTGGGGGAGTTCACTCGAGTATAAGCCGAGGGGGGTGTTTTCAGCACGAAAAATCGTGCTGAAAAACTCGGCTTATACTCGAGTATATACGGTAGATGGAATAAATACTTAATAAAGGAAATCCCTAAGAATACTGGGTTGGGTCTCCATGACTACAAACATATAAACAGAAGGGACGTTCTGGAGCATTTATATTACAGGACGTTCCATACATTGCTGTCGAAAAGTTTTAGGCCATATGGACATCAAAAAGAGGAGAAAACCCCACTTGGTATCCCTCAATGAGCTGTGGTGTCCCGGTATCGTATTGCATATCGTACCTTGTATGGTGGTCCCCAAAGTCAGAGTAACTACGTTCAGGTAGGGTTCCCCAGGTGGGACAGCCCCTAGTCGCCTCTCCTCTACTCTAATTCTAAGATGTTTATATGTACATATTTAATAATAATGGATATTTAATATAATGTATAGTGTACTTATCTAGTTAGTGTCGCAGGACCTTCGGTCATGTGACCATGTTACTTCCTCTATGGTATGTTGGAGGACCTTTGGAGGTCCTTGGGTCACATGTTTACCCATAATTCTATGTGAAGGTGATTGACAGCAATATTGGACCAATTAGCTCTAGTCCAGCCCCTGCCCATATAAGGGAGCTGTAGCCAATTATTGCTCTCATGGGTTGCTGCTCTCGTGGATGCCGGACTAGCAGGATGGATCTGCGCAACTTTCAAAGACAAGCTAGGCCAGAAAACCTACCGGCCTCAGCTGAACTAAACCGTGAGTTCTAACCTAATCCCTGCTAAAGCTAAAGTGACTACTGGACCGCAACTAATCCCCTAAATCCAGTGGAACAGCACATATCAGTCTACAGACTCTAAAGTGCTTAAGGTCCCAACCACTATCAATCTCTAAGAGACTTTGCATGTACAGAGACTGTTCCGGTTATGAAGCTTGCATAAAATCTTCAGTAAAAGTTCCAACTGTTTTCAGCAAACTCTCCGGTTGTGGACATTCAATTATTCTATACCTCCCTATCGCTCTTGGGAAGGGTGGCGGTAGGACAAGCATTACAGAGGAGCCCTCACCCTGGCGTCACGAATAGAAAGGGTTAACCAGGCACCCTTTAGTAACCGCACAGCTACACCCCCATATACCCTACTCCCCTAGGCTATCACATTGCCATGCCAGAGGGTTCTCTTGCTGTGGAGGACCCGGCCTGTCTATATATTACCTGGGTTGTCATTTATTTGCACTGCTGTATGTAATACCACATTTTGCCTCTAGTGGATGCTGCATTGAAAGTGACCGGCTCATGACAACCTACTCTAGGTAAATTTGCATCATCTATAAGTTGGACCTGCACCAAAATCCACACCCAATATTGTTGCATAGTAGGCAGGGCACAAGTCCTGCAGGAACGCATGGGAACTCCGTTCCTGCACTTTTTTTTTCACAGCAGGAACACTGTTGCCATTAGCAGGAATCCTGCAGGACCAGCCCTTGGATGAAAATCTTGCGTTAGCTCCCATACTTGTTTTTCCTGGACTTGACCCTTTATAGTTGGGCATTTTAAGCCCCCTTTTACAGAGGCCTCACACCCCCTTGTGTCTAAAACGCATAAGAAATGTGAACCATGTTGCAGCTCAAATTGTGCTTCTGTGTAGTAATTTTTTTTTTATAGTAAATCTGCTCCACTATATGACATCTAGTGCAGGTTCTGAAGGGTTAAGGGCTGACAAAGAGGTGCTGTCCATGTTCTGCCCTCTCAGATCCTCTAATTACGCCGTGCTGCACATCTTGTTCTTAGATTTTGGGATCTTACAACATAGCTTACCGCCACATGCAGTGATCAATTCAGAGCAAAGCTGTCAATTTTGTAATGTCCCAGTACAGAACATGGTTTCTCAGTGACCTGGGGCTCTCCTGCAGTGTTTCACCTGCTGTTACTATAGTGTAATTTATTGTCATAGGATTATAGTCAGTGTATCAATGTATAGTCAGTATAAAGTTATGTATTTTGTGTATAAGGTGTTAAGGACCTGTGGAGGTCACATGATATGTTCACATGATGTTATCACACGATTACCCAGAGAGCTCCAGTTTAACACATGACCCGCTGCTTGACCAATGGGCTTTGGCTCAGCCCCCCTCTATATAAGGGGGCGGCCATTACAATTCACTCTTTTTCTGCTGAGGACAGCAAAGCACAGACATCACAGATCCAGCATCCAGTACACCTGGAGGCCACAAAGCCTGCACACAGCCACATTGTCAGTAAGTCATCTCATCTATGTCTGCTGTCTCTACTGAAGTCAAGACACTGATCAAGTCTATTCTAGTTTGAGTGGCTAAACTAAAGTCTATTACAATAACTACAAGTCCCAGCAAGCTGCAGGGCCCTTTCTGTTTTACTGGTCTACTCTCTGGGATTCTGGCCTTAGCTGTGAAGATAATAACACCTATCTGACCTCAGTAAAGCCTCTGTTAAACCATAACTGGTTGTGGACTCTCCTTTCACTGCCTAGCCATTGGGATAGCGGAGATACCATTCGTGTGGTTCCGGTACCCGAAAACCACTCTTGCGTCATGAACATGAGGGGTTAACAAAACCTTGCCCCGGGGGTTAAAACCATCTTGCACCTCCACCTACACCGATACACCCCGTGGTCCCGCCATACACCGTGAATCACCACAATTGCATCGCAATTCCACCTAAGATTATGTTCACATGGCGAGAAATGTGCAAAATATCTACTCAGAAAACATTTTGTATCTTTGCATGTTTTCCTGGCGCTAGGACCAAAAATGGGGCCATCTCAATAGACGGCAATGCATTTCTGGGCCACATCTGCAGAAACAGGGAACCTGTTCAATGTTTCTGCGGACATCGTGAGCACAGTGCAACATAATCTCATTGAAATCAATTGGACTTTGCTGCAGCTGAATTTCCAACCTGAATTTTTCCGGCAGATTCCACTCAGAAATTCCGTTTTGTGAACATGGCCTTACTGATCTAACCAACATAGTAAACAATGCTACTCCAAACACTTTCTGCTCTCTTCTGCTACCTCTGGTGGTAGCATCTTTTTAGTTTAACATCTCAGAATATTATAGAACGGTATAAAGGTGGAGCTAGTATAATATATATGTGGTGTCCCAGCACCAAAGGCTGTCCTGTGGGCTGCAGATCTCCTCAGGCATCTGTGTTCGGCCCACTGTGAAAATATTTATTATGTTTTAATATGTTCAAGCACTTTATAATATTTACTGTATTCACTGTATATTATCTAATATATGTACTGTACCTTTAAGAGAGAGAGAAGCAGTGATAATCAGGTGACCCTGTCTGCCCACTGGAAACCCCTAAATTGTTGTGTATATAGTGTAGGAGGGGGGGTGGCCCCAGTTGGAGTTTGGAGTGTGTGCTGAGCTACAGTGTGGAGAGGAGGAGGAAGTCGTGTGTGGAGAAATCCTTAGGAAAGCCTAAGAAAGTCAGCCCTGCTATTTTGCAAGTGTTCCCCTGTACACCGGTGAGTCAAGCCCTGGAGGCGATAGTACTTGGACCTTGTCAGAATCCTAGTCAGCTTAAGATATCTTCAAGTCACAAGTCTCAAGCCAATACAATTCCAGTGGGTGAAAAGCACCATAAGTCCTAGCAAGGCAACAGGGCTTCCAAGGGTTACACTGCATCCCTTCTACTCTACTCCGTACTGTGTGTAATTCCATCTGCACCTGCTCAGTAAAAGACAGTTATCCGTAACCCGACATTGGTGTGTCTTACCCCTCATGTCTGGCCCAGGAGAAGCTGTCTCCACCTTGGACCGTGTATAGGCTAACGGTGCCCTGGCATCACATATACTCAGATTTTTCCTACCTCATGGTCTTAAGTCTAGAGTCTCAAGGTGGAGTTAGAGTTGTGAGTAGAGTTGCTGTTTCAAGGTCTCCAGTTAAGCTAGATTCAAGTTAGTTGACAAGGCCTACCAGGATCTTAGGAAACCAAGCCTGTTTTTCACGTTTACTTATTCAAGAAATTCTTTGTACCAGCTTCACCCTGGCCTGAGGAACATTTTCTTTCTTCCATCACTTTCCAAGTCTAAGTGGATAACAATTTACAGGGCCGTCTGTCTGTCTTAGCTGTCTGTGCCTTTGGAACCTTTGCTGGAAGTCAATCTGCAGTGTTTCTTCTAGTCCTCTCAGCGGAATCTTTAAAGCAACCAACTCATCTGACTATGGGTTACTCCTTTGTTACCAGCTACCATCCGCCATCACAGGTACCACTTGTTGCAACTGTTTGTGTGCCACTCCATGGAGGAGGTTACTTCTTTAGTCCCGTTGTCTTAGATTTCATCTGCACACTTACCACCGAGGGTGCCCCATTTGCCACCAACCGTGACATTGTTAAAGGGGTATTCCAAAGGATAGGGGATAAGATGTCTGATCGCAGGGGGCCTGCCGCCGGGACCCTCCACGATCTCCGTGCAGCACCTGCATTCTATGCCGGGCTGCTGCTCCAGTCTCAGAAACCTCTGTGGGGCCCCAAAAGCCGAACAGGTCGGTCACATTTAGTTAATTCAGGATGTAGCATGCCAAGAGTGTTGCAAGTTTATTAACCTTATAAGGATGCATGGTATACCTGTGTGCCCTGCGACCGCTCCCCTGCTGTGACGCGGGTTGACGGGGTGACCCCGATTCATAGCCGGGTGGTACTTTTATTTAACGCTGGCTGGGTGCATTAAATACTTCAGGAGCTGCTAGATATTCATGCTTCCTGGGGTCTGCAGACTAGATGACAGGCAACTAAACTGTGTGACGTCTAAATGCAGCAGGAGGAGGAAATGGGGGAAGGAGAGGGGAGGTTAAAGGAGCCTCTCACTGCCAGCACTATGTAAATTAACTCTGCAGCGAGGCTCAATTCTGTATGCTTCTGGCTACAGGGCTACACTGCTTCCCCCAGCTATACAAACACTATAGCAGCCGCAGGGGGCCCTTTGGAGGATGGGGGCCCTGGGCAATTGCCCAGTTTGCCATGCCCTAACACCGGCCCTGCTGGAGACGTGACGCGACACCACGCCCCCCTCCATTCATGTCTATGGGAGGGGGCATAACGGGGCATGGTGGTACAGAGGTTTTCGAGACTGGAGCAGCAGCCCCACATAGAATGCGGGTGCTGCACAGAGATCGCTGGGGTCCCAGCGGCGAGACCCCAGCGATCAGACATCTTATTCCCTATCCTTTGGCTAGGGGATAAGATGTCTTTGGCCAAAATACCCCTTTAACTCAAGAGTATCCCAGGGGTGTAAAGGCAAACATCTGCAGTCCATTTGTTGTGACTCCTCAAGGTGGTACAGGGGTCAGAGAAAAGTACAACTCCTCCCATGGTGATACTACAGATTGCAGCCTACGGCACTATTTTCTGTCGCAGTTGGTCACACCATTTATAGTGCCTCTATGTAAATTACTCTCTGTATAAAGAATCTAGGGAGGCTCCTGATTGTTATAATTGTTATAGGATTTTCCATGGCTACAATGCAGCATCAAACTGGTGATCACATTTTACATAATATATCGCACTTGTTTACGTATTTGTTGTGGGAGTAATAATTCTAAGATCTTTTTGTCAAGATTTACAAGCTCATATTTCCCATGTGCTGGATGGCTACTGATTCATTCCTACAGAAAGTTAATTTAATAAAGGAGATGACTATGTTCTTCACGAGCGCCAGAGGAGAATATAAAAAAGGAAATATTCTGTGTTCGGATAATGAAACAGTGATGCTCAAGGTTACGAAAGATGCTCAACAAAAAGCACAATCACCTTGGTTTACTTCGGGTTGTCTGTTGGTTTTTATATGCTTGTGGGAAAACCATTCGTGAAATCTACGTAACTGACCAAATTGGTTAGGAGGTCCGTGATCACTTTAAAAGTTTCCTAATGTCTACCTACACATCCCTTGTTTAGTGCACATTATCACCTATGTTTTATACTATTCATAGTCTAAGCACACATTCTATTAATCTATTAATTCTATCTATTCTATTATTCTATCCTCAGGGGTCAAGTCCTAGGAAAAAAAACTGTGGGAACTCACCCAAGATTTCCAGTCAAGGGCTGGTCCTGCAGGACTCCTTCTTATGGGAACTGTGTTTGTGGAAAAAGTGCAGGAACTCCGTTCCCATGTGTTCCTGCAGGACTTGAGCCCTGACTATCCTGCAGGAAAGTTTAGACCCTATCCAAACAATGGGGGATCAGTTCTGGATCTGGGGGTGGGGGGGGGGGGGGATTCCGACCGCTGGAACCCTCACGACCCCTGCATGGAACGGCGACTGATACACCGCCTCCATGTATCTTTCTATGGGAGAGCCAGAGATACAGCGTTCGGCTATCTCCGGCCCTCCCATAGAGATACATGGAGGGGCTGTGTTGGCCACCGCTATGTGCAGGGGTCAACGTGCTCCATTCCATGGGAGAGCCCAGTGGTCGGACTCCAGCAATCTAAAACATATCCTCTATGCTATGGATAGGGGATACATTTTTCTGCAAGATAGTCCTTCTTTAACTTTCTGGCCTCACAGGTAGAGCCTTCTTGCCCTGTTCTTTTATACGTGGAGCTAATCTGCCCTATAATCTTAACTGGATTAGACTCCCTATCTTGTGCCTCCTATAGGTTGAACCTAGTTCCTTTCATGGGTGGAGCCCACCTACCCTGTACTTTTCTGGAGTGGTGCCACACTTTTCTGTTCTCTTCATGGGTGGAGCCCACCTACCCTGTACTTTTATGGGGTGGGGCCACACTTTTCTGTTCTCTTCATGGGTGGAGCCCACCTACCCTGTACTTTTATGGGGTGTGCCACACTTTTCTGTTCTCTTCATGGGTGGGGCGTCCCTACCCTGTACTCTTTGTTAATAGGGCCTAACTGTCTATTCTTTTAATGGGCAAACTCCCCCACCGTGTACCTACCATGTGTTATTTGTATATGGTGCCTTCCATGCCTGTTATCTTCATCTGTGGAGCCTCTGTGTCTCTATTTAAATTTTTACCTGTGACAAAGACAGTTCACATAGTTCTGGATGTTAATTATGATAGTGTTCTGAATTGACTGAAATAAATAGTCACACATGAGACATGATGACATTTTTCTTCTAAATACCTTTCAGTTCTTTTTCTACGTCTTTTGTTTGATATAATTCATGTACTGAATATGAATCGAGACCAGATTATCCCATGTGTGGTTTTCCTAGGCTTATGTTCCCAGTAAGATGGTGATTTTCAGCGCTCCGCTCATGCGCTTCGTTTAATGAGTCTATGAAATAGATTGAATCCTCATTATATGTCCCAGTCACCCCATCCATCCATCTAGTCCTTCTCTGCCTGTGGATTTTACATGAGTTAGCTATTTTGTATTAAGCACATACATTATGTGATCCCAAGGAAATCCAGGTTGGTGGAACCCAATCAGCAAAGCCTTATACATGGCCATCATGGGGACAATTATGACCGGAATAGTGCGGCTCCGACTGTAGCATCAGCAAAGCGTCTTTTCCGAGAATTGATTTGGAAACTTTCAGTGAAATGTACCTTTTGTAAAGTGAGTATAATCTCACATAGAAGGACATAAACACATAGAAAACAGTTCAGATCGGTAATCCAACTTTGGACAATCAACTTTGATTGCGGTGTCTAAAGGGTTAAATACCCCTTTAACCCCTTAGATGCTGCGATCAAAGTTGGGAAACTTCTGTTGCCAAAAAGTTAAACAGATTTGTTAATTACTTCTATTAACACATATTAATTCTTTTAGTACTTTAATAACAGCTGTGTTATGATCCACAGGAAGTTCTTTTCTTTTTAAATTTCCTTTCTGTCTGACCACAGTGCTCTCTGCTGACATCTCTGTCCATGTCAGGAACTGTCCAGAGCAGGAGACGTTTTCTATGGGGATTTGCTACTGCTGTGGACAGTTCCTGAGATGGACAGAGGTGTCGGCAGAGAGCACTGTGGTCAGACAGAAAGGAAATTCAAAAAGAAAAGAACTTCCTGTGGAGCATACAGCAGCTGATAAGTACTGGAAGGAGTAAGATTTTTAAATAGAAGTAATTTACAAATCTGTTTAACTTTCTGGCACCAGTTGATTATAAAAATACATGTTTTTTCCAATGGAGCACACCTTTAATGCTGGGCATCACCATCATCGGTGATGTCAGGCATCAGCCACGGGTCCCGACGGCAGATAGTGGCTGCCCCTGGGATCACCCCGCTATGATTTTGTGGAATTGATAAATTTATTGCACTAGATACATAAGACAATTCCTTTTGGGTATATTCACACCTACAGTATCCTGCGAATATTTGATGCGCAGGATTTGAAGCTGCAGATTTCAATGTAAACTAAATGACTGAACTTATCAATTCATCAAATCTGCAGCTTCACTTCTTATGCGTCAAATATGCGCAGGATGCTGTATGCGTGAATATGCTCTTAGGGTAGAGTCACATGTAGCGTATATGCAGTGTGTTTCACAGTGCATAAAATCTGCTGCACAGCAGGAAATACGCTGCATATTCTCCTATCAGCAGACACACAGGGCTTCCCCGCCACAGCCCTGTGTGTGGCATAAGGTATGTAGGCGGGTCGCGCATCACAGTCATGTCAGCACGCTGGTCCCACCTTCAAACCTCACTGCACACATAGGGCTGCGGCGGAGTAGCTCACTGGAGTATACGCAGCATATTTCCCACTGTGCAGCGAATCTTGCGCAACGTGAAATACGCTACGTATACCCTACGTGTGAACCTACCTTTAAAGGGGTACTCTGCCCCTAGACATCTTTTCCCCCATCCAAACCCTTAAAGAGGTACCTATCCTTAAACGGGTACTCCGCCCCTAGACATCTTATCCCCCACCCCTGTGATCTGGGCTGTGGCACCCCAGACATCCAATGCATGGAGCGAACTTCGCTCCATGCCGGTTGACTGACGATGTGGGGCGGAGGCTCGTGACGTCATGCCTCGCTCATGAAGTCATGGTCACGCCCCCTCAACGCAAGTCTATGGGAGGGGGCATCACGGCAGTCAAGTCCCCTCGAATATACTTGCATTGAGGGGGCATGGCTGTGATGTCACGAGCCTCCGTCGCTGCACCAGGCGCTCTCTGCTGCCCCCTCTGTTCATGTCAGGAACTGTCGGAAGCAGGAGAGGTTTGCTCTGGGAATTTTCCCATGTTCTAGACAGTTCCTGACACGAACAGAGGTGTCAGCAGAGAGCACTGTGGTCAGACAGAAAAGAACTACACAACTTCCTCTGGAGCATACAGCAGCTGATAAGTACTGGAAGGATTAACATTTTTAAATAGAAGTTATTTACAAAATTTGTATAAGTTTACGGTATCATTAGATTTAAAAAAAAAAAACTTTTTATTTCCTCTCGTACCTCTTTTAAGAATAAATCTAAACAAAAAAAAACTCTTTCCTTCTGGTAGACTCTTAAGCAATTCTAAGTATATTATTTCCCCAAAATGCTTCCATAACAGTGATGCCTCCTACATTCTGCCTATATTTATAATCACTTTTAAAATATTAAGGTATTCTCATCATTTTTCCTGTTCTTCCCATTTTTTTTCCAGTGTGAAGACATTATTTTCCATTATTAGGATTGTGGCACAATAGTGCTGTGTAAAGCTTGCCATACATCTCGCCCCCTCCCATAGACTTGCTTTGAGAGGGGATGGTGTGACATCATGAGGAGCATGGCCTTGGCATCAAGACCCCCCGCTGACCCCACCTAGCATTCTAAATGAATGCTGGGTGCTGCACAGAGATTGCGGGGGTCCCAGCTGCGGGACATCTGCGATCAGACATCTTATCCCGTATCCTTTGGATAGGGGATAAGATGTCTAAATGCCGAGTACCCCTTTAAGTCCCACATTACCCACTAAAGCCCATGATGAATCACATTTAATTTGTTTCCTTAGTTATGTCTCACAGCTGCTCATTTATAATCTCACACAGGAAGACAGATGAGAACAACTTGTCTCCAAAAACCCTCCCAAAACCATGGGAAGGGACACAGGCGGTTTCATTATAGAGACATTTATGCCTTTTTTGTGTATATTTTCGTAGGAACTCAACCATGGCCACTCATGATGTATCTCTCCATGTTAATGTTGTGTGCTCCATTGTCAGAAAACTCTTTATTAGCCTCAATGTTTTCCCTCTTCACATGACAATGAGTGCGAGTGCCATAGACGTATGTCATACTCTCGAGAGGCCTTCTTACCACACAAGGTTTTAATTAAACCCTCACACCATTCTGTGTTTTCATCCTACATTGCATACACGGGGACCTTTGTAAGATTTAGTGTTCTGTGCCCAAATCTCGTTTCTTTTATTGTTCTTTAAACATTTCCAAAAAATATTTCTTAGACTATGTTCGCAACTGTGCTCCGAAGGTGTAAGAGGTTTTTGCTTGTTTTACATATTTTGAAGATGTAAGAGGTTTTTGCTTGTTTTACATATTGTGAAGATGTAAGAGGTTTTTGCTTGTTTTACATATTGTGAAGATGTAAGAGGTTTTTGCTTGTTTTACATATTGTGAAGATGTAAGAGGTTTTTGCTTGTTTTACATATTGTGAAGATGTAAGAGGTTTTTGCTTGTTTTACATATTGTGAAGATGTAAGAGGTTTTTGCTTGTTTTACATATTGTGAAGATATAAGAGGTTTTTTTCGTGTTTTACGTACTGTGAAGGTGAATTGCATTTATTAATGCACGCCTCCACTAAGAGCATTTCCTTTACTGATAATGAATAATTATGTAAAAAACATCCAGTTTACATCCAGGAAAAATGTTAGTTTAAAGGAACTTGATGCATGTTTTATGCTTCCCAAACCGCAGGCAGCATAAAACAGGTGCAGGGAGCAGGTACCGGAACATATGACTATGGGGGGGGCTAGGCACTGATACAACCCCTGTGTGTGATCTCTTTTCTCCTCTGTGGACACTAACACAGCCCCTTTGTGATCTCCTCTCTTCTCTGTAGAAACTGGTACAACCCCTGTGTGTGATCACCTCTCTTCTCTGCAGACACTGACACAGCCCCTGCGGAGCTTCTCTGTAGACACTAATACAACTCCTATGTGATCTCCATTCTCTTCTAGAGAGACTGATGCATCCTGTGTGATATCCTTTCTTATCTGCAGACATTGTTATTCTCCCTACGTGATCTCCTCTCTCCTCTGCAGACACTGAAACAGACCTATATGATCGTCTTTCTCCTTTACAGCCCCTGTCCTCTACATACACTAATACTGCCTCTGTGTGAACTCTTCTTTTCTCTGCAAACACTGACACAGTCACTATGGATCTCCTCTGTAGATACTGATACATGTGGGGTGTCTATGGGTGGAATCTGGTTCAAATGCAAATTTGTGACGCCAGGGCAGTATTGACCTACATGTTCCGAGGATGAGATAGCTCTCCTGGGCCAAGGCGGGGACAATGATGACCACGATGCTAGTTTATGGAAAACTATTTTTACTGAGGCAGGAAATTAGTAAAATCCTTCATAGTACAGATTTGGGTGCAGAGAGATGTGCAGAGGGAGCCCAGGAACCCTCTCACCTAGCTGGGACCTGTAGTCGCTGAAGCTGCAGATCTAGGATTAATGGCAGCACTCACTGAATAAGAGACTGTATACTAACTGACTGACTGAAGACTATTTTTCGCCCAGAGCTTTGTGCTTACCGTCAGGCTTAAACTTTACTTTGATGGGGTTTTTCTATGATTTGCATGGCTACAAATTTAGATTTTTTCTCCTTAGGCCTCCAATGTACACCGACTGTACCTCACCTGGAACTGAACAGCTCCTACCCCACTTCACTATATAGGGACAATGTTGGGTGGCTCCAATTGGGGCATCAGGGTTATCTGGGTCACTCTGCAGCATAACATAAATAAAGGGGTTTTCTGGCTTTATACACCTTATCCCCTATCCAAAGGATAGGGAATAAGATGTATGATCACAGGGGACCCGCTGCTGGGGACCCCCACGATCTCGGTGCAGCCCCCAACATGAATGGAGGGGGGCGTGGCGTGATGTCACTAGGGGAGTGGCCATGAAGTCACGTCCCCATCTTGGAGGCAGCACCTGGCACAGAATGCCGGGGCTTCACCGAGATCGCGGGGGTCCCCAGCGGTGGGACCCCTGTGATCATACATCTTATCCCCTATCCTTTGGATAGAGGATAAGATGTATTAAGCCAAGATGTATAAAGCAGGAATAACCCTTTAACCACAACAAAGCTCCATTTACTTGTTATGGTTCCATACACTGTAGAAGGCTGTAATTCCATTTTGCAGGGAAAAGGCTGAAGGGGTTTTTGGCCACAGGTCCCACAGTTGCAGAGGGCTCCGAGTCAGGAATACAATGACCATTCAGTGGCACTAAGGGGGCCACAAAATCAGATTTTCACTGTGTTTTGCACCTCAATTTTCTCAAAATCATGACAGGTATAGATGAGATGACAGCGGATATAGTAGTGATGGTATCAGCAGGATAGCAGTATTAAAGGTTTGTGTTGCAGGAGTGAGGGGCGGAAGATGTCTTAGCATAGTCTACAGTCCGAAGGAGAAGTCATCATATTGGTCGGGCCTGGAGGGAGAAGAAAAGAGAAGAGAACATCAACAATCAGAGATGTAATAGTGTGTCACCAGATAATAGTTCTGTATTCTGGTAAAGCATGTAAACATTTGCTAAGGGCTCCAGCCTTTTTTAATTATGCCATTCTTTGTGCCCCTTCATTCTTGGGATTATTGGGGCCACTGGGCTATAGCGGATCCTCTACAGTCATGTTATAGCCTATCCTGGCAAAACATTTTATAAGGGGAAATACCCCTTTAACTTCTAGATACTCCAATGGAGAGAGTCACTAGACATGTGGACAACTACATGCATAGTGCACCAGGATGCGGCTGCCTGAAGCCACCTTCTCAGACAGAACAGGGTCCATATTCTTCATATCAGGCTGGGTTCACATCACGTTTTTACCAATACGGGACCTCATATTGCTGTGGGGAGCTAAAACCTTGCACTCCCGTATCCCTGCCATATGCCGCCCATATGTAATTTCAACGAGCCGACCAGAGTGAAACACTGATTCCGGTCGGCTCATTTTTGCCCTGTATGCAGTTTTCCACCGGACCTCAAACCGTGGTTGATTACGATTTTAGGTGCAGTGGGAAAACCACATACAGGGCCAAAATTAGCCGACCGGAGTCAGTGTTTCACTCCGGTTGGCTTATTGAAATGAATTACATATGGGTGACATACGGCAAGGATACGGGAGTGCAAGGTTTTAGCTCCCTCCAGCCGTATGCGGTCCCGTATTGGTAAAAACGTGATGTGAACCCAGCCGGATGAATAGTGGGTGCAGAGGTACCAGTTGCATCTTGGCCTTTGTGTCTTAGAGTGCCACAAAAGAAGACACCACTGTTATAAATGACACTCAGTAAGGAGTTATGGGTTTTTCCATTGAGAACCAGAAGTTTCTACTCTTGATAGATGGGTGTCCCAAAGATGGACATATCCTATGAAAGTCTGTAGGGGAAATGTTTTTAGAATTTAACTACACACACATCTAACCCAAGTGGGAAGAGTCTGAATAATAACTTCTGTCAACATTGAAATATTGGTTGCGATTAAAGTGAAATCTGTTCCAAGAAACAACGTTGTTCAGACTTTTCTAATTAGAGAAGAAACTTTCAAAGGAGCAGCACGGCACTGTGATGTATAGTAAGTGCATTACTGTACAGCAGAGGCCAGAGGGACAGATCACTATATGAGCTGTACAATTATCACAGGGGGAAGGGACACGGTAGTCTCTAAGGAAGGAGAAATGCCCAGATCTGTTCAATCTTTCTGGAAATAAAAAAAAGGAACAAAGAAAAAGCCTGCAAGGGGTTCCGGCAGGGGAGAATACACACGGTTTATCCACCGCTAAGATGGTTGTTATGGAAATCCTTAAGTCAGGCTGGGGTTAAAGTGGAAAAACCCAGTACGGATCTAACAACACATTACAACTCTGGCATTGCCCAGTCCTGCTGCATGGCACTACCTGGGACTGGTCTCAAAAGAGGGAAGTGCCCATTGGCACAGTGCCCAGCTGCTATTGGCTAAATGAGCCCTTCCTTGTCTACGGATACCAGAGCTCATAATGTTATGGCATGTCCTAGTGTAGTGCCAGGGGGGGGGTGTTAGGAGAAAAACCTTATCCCTTTGTGACGCCAGGGCACTGTTATCCTATACACGGTTCGAGGTTGGAGACATCTTCTCCTGGGCCAGACACGGAGAATAAATAAAAATACCGACATCATGTTATGGATAACTGTCTTTACTGAGCTGGGTGCAGATTGTATTACACTGACAGTTGGTGTCAGGTGAGAGGATGCAGCGTAACCCCTTGGGAGCCCTGTTGCCTTGCTGGGACTTGTGGCGATTTCTCCAAATGAATTGATACTGACTTGTAAGATGGGTAGATGAATCCTGGTAGGTAGGGTTCTGTCAAGGTACTAAAGCCTACTCCGCCAGCGCATGAACTTCCATCGTACGAGTGATCCTTACAGAATGACCAGATGAAGTACAGATCCTTACAGAATGACCAGATGAAGTAGATTTGAGCTAGGGCTGAGGCAACTCCCCCCCCCCCCTACACTATAAGGGCAGGAATTTAGGGGTTCCCATTGGCAGGCAGGATCACATGGGGTTCACACCTCTCTCTCCTAAGGGTAAAGTAACACATGAATATCATATATACAGATAACAACAACAGAATTAATTAGAAAAATACATTACTCCTCAAAAAAGTGCAAACATAATTGGTAGAACAATAAGTCCTTTGGTGGGCCCAAAACCTTGTGCTGCAAAGCAGTCCAATGCCAAAGGACAGCCATTGAATAAAATAGAAAGAAAAACAAGGTGCGCTCCTAGAGCAAGCAGTATAACAAGGTTTCAATGAGCACAAAAAATTGGGAGCTTACCAGATAGTGTTGTGCTAAGAGCACAACCCCTCAGCAGGCGTGTAGGCTCGCAGTGGTAGTGGAGGTCAGCAGCCACGGGTCCTGTCCCGATGCCTCTCGGTCAGCTGGATAATATTGCAGAGACGTGGAAAAGATCCAAAAAAGAAGGATATCGCAAACGGCGCTTCTCCTCCCATGAAAGATGCAATGCAGCAATCCACAGAAAATATTGGTTTATTGCAAATAAATGCAATAAACCAATAGCGCTTCCGGGATATCCTTCTTTTTTGGATCTTATCCACGTCTCTGCAAAGGACAGCCATTGGGGCTGAGACACCACACTAAAAATAATAAGTCACATAGCAGCTAGACTGATAGTGTCACAGCCTTGTAACAGGCAGTGGGTGCGGACCCTCTGTGCTACCAAATCAATTTAGCTTTGGGCCTCTAAGTACCTTTTTGGTCTTTTCTCTTTATCCCTCTACTGAGTACAAAAGCTGGGCGTCTGCTGCTAGAGGGTACTAGGGCGCTCCACAAGCGTGGCACTGGCTTGGTAGCAGCTGACCCAATGGACCAAATGGTACCACTATGTGTCAACAGTGGGTTAGGAAAAAAGCAAAGTCTGCAGTCGGAGTCAGAAGAGAGTCAGAGAGAGTCAGAACAGTACTCTGAGATGTAGACAAGAACTAGATGCAGAAAATATAAGTACAGAAGAGTACAAAATAGGAAGGGTAAGGAAGAATCAGGAAACAGGCAAGGGCCAAGATACACTGAATACCAGGATCAGGACAGCACATCTTTACTATAAACTTAACCAACAATGCTCAGGAGCAGGGTATTTTGTGGGTATCCCTTATATAAAAGATGGCAAGCTAGATCACTAATGTGTACACTGGCCCTTTACCTGTGTGAGGAAGTGGGTGGCCAGAAGAAGGAAGTCATTTAAAATGATGTTGAAAATGCGTTTCCAATCTGCAGGCAGTATGTTATACAGCAGGAGGAACTGAGCAGATTGCCATTTAGTTTTGTAGGAAAAATTCCTGGAAAACTTTACCCTTGTAACTTCCTGTTTCATCCTTGGCTAAACAGTCATTTGGGCGGTCCTACTCAGTGACTGACAGCTATATGTGTAAGTGTCCATGTAGAAAGAAATGTCAGTCACGCCATTCACAATAGCTGACGTTCAGAGCCCAGGGTCCCCCTTTCCTGTGGAATAACTTTTGCAAAGGTCACAAAGTATGCCCAGTAACTTTTCCCATTCAAGTGAATGTGACAGCTCCTGTGTATTGTTGCCTATGTCCATGTGACTTGCTGTTAAGCATATCTCTAAATGCTGTTAAAAACAGCTCAGACAACATGGCTGCCCCCCCCCCCCCCATAATAATGTACAAACAACATTAAAAATGACAATGAAAAAATAGAAACTGATTAGAAAACATGTTTTAGTATCAGGCTAGAATGTGGAGGTAAAGGTGTAGACTATACTTTCTCTTTAAAGGGGTACTTTGGTGCTCCGGCATTCTGAACATTTTGTTCAAAACGCTCGGAGCCGGAGGCCATGACCGTGACATCACGACACTCCCCCCTCATGATGTCACACCATGCCCCCTCCATTCATGTCTATGGGAGGGGGCGTGTCGACAGACACGCCCCCTCCCATAGACATGATTGAAGGGGGCATGGCGTGACGTCACGAGGAGCATGGCCGTGACATCACTACCACTGTCGCAGGAACCCGGCGTTTCGATAGGGGATAAGATGTCTAGCAGCGGAGTACCCCTTTAAGATAATTTATTTACTTCGTATTTGGCACCATTTTCTTGGGGCAGATTTTTGGCTTGTGATGTTGTTTCTTTTTCTTTTCCATCTGCAGTTCTATGCACAATGGATTCAGCTACTTAAAAGCGCAATGCGAAGTTCTTTCTGACACAGTCCTAACATTCCAGGGTCAGTGTTTACATGTCGTTGAGTTTTATTCGGTATACTTGTAATTGGTAACATATGGCTTGTGGGAAGCAGACAGGAACTATTGCCTTATGTTACTGATCCTCCGACATCCATCATTCTCCTATCTGTTACACACAACTTTCTCTGCAACTTGTTGTGGAGGCGAGACCACCGCTCATGGTGAATACAAGCTGACTCATAATAAAAGGCCTGAGGCAGCTAAAAAAAATTCGAAATAAAATAATGGGAGATGTACGTCTCTGAGATGTCATTTTATATTAACTTTTTATATTGAATTGTTGCTTATCTGGAATTTAAAAATATATCCGGCCTGGTCATCTGGCTATCAGATACAGTCATGGCCGTAAATGTTGGCACCCCTGAAATTTTTCTAGAAAATGAAGTATTTCTCACAGAAAAGGATTGCAATAACACATGTTTTGCTATACACATGTTTATTCCATTTGTTTGTATTGGAACTAAATCAAAAAAGGGAGGGAAAAAAAAGCAAGTTGGACATAAGGTCACACCAAACTCCAAAAATGGTCTGGACAAAATTATTGGCACCCTTTCAAAATTGTGGAAAAATAAGATTGTTTTAAGCTTGTGATGCTCCTTTAAACTCACATGGGGCAAGTAACAGGGGTGGGAAATAAAAAAATCCCACCAGAAAGCAGATAAAAAGGAGAGAAGTTCACTTAGTATTTGCATTGTGTGTCTGTGTGTGCCACACTAAGCATGGACAACAGAAAGAGGAGAAGAGAACTGTCTGAGGACTTGAGAACCAAAATTGTGGAAAAATATCAACAATCTCAAGGTTACAAGTCCATCTCCAGAGATCTAGATTTGCCTTTGTCCACAATGCGCAACATTATCAAGAAGTTTGCAACCCATGGCACTGTAGATAATCTCCCTGGGCGTGGACGGAAGAGAAAAATTGATGAAAGGTATTGTCACGATCACACCCTATCGGTCCAGCTAAGTCGCTAGAGAGTGTGTGATTGTGCAAGGGTTAAAGCCGCCAGACCTCTGGGTATCCACTACTAGTCCCAGCTAGTCACCAAATTAACCCTTAGATAAACGTGTTTTACCAGAGCTGCCTTCAGAAAGGTGAGCTCATATATTTAGAGATCAAATACCAGAGCTGATTAATTAAACATTTAATCTAATAAAAGGTATCACAGTGCTAAATATATAAAAATACAGGAACAAATGACATACAGGTATAAAAATATATAAAAGAGTTTTGCAAGGCAAGTTCAGAAAACAAAAGATGAAGTTCTTACAGCATGATGATATAGCAGTCCATGATAGTGAGTTCCAGCTGTTCTTAGGATGGTCTTGTCAGCTTGTTGCACAGCATTGAACACCCTGAATCTAGCATTGTTAAATATTATATATCTGCCTTTTTGGAGGGAGACTCCATTCCCCCCTCCCCTCTGATCCCACCAGGGGGTCTTCTCTCTTCCTGACCCCTTATCTCTTTGATTATATGATGAGACCAGAGTGCATGACTTCAAAGGAGATACAAACAAACAGCCAGACCCCCAATAAAATGCAATACACAAAACACAGTCTGAATGACCCTCACCCATGTCTTAGTTTATACACAGATATAATTTATAATACACATATAGGATTTTAATAATCAGGCCTTGGGCCTGACAAGTATCAACACAGGATAATCCAGATGGTGGATAAGCAGCACCAAACAAGTTCCAAAAGATATTCAAGCTGTCCTGCAGGCTCAGGGAGCATCAGTGTCAGCGCAAACTATCCGTTGACGTTTAAATTAAATGAAGCGCTATGGCAGGAGACCCAGGAGGACCCCACTGCTGACACAGATACATAAAAAAGCAAGACTACATTTTGCCATATGTAAGCCCTGGGTGGAGCTTCTCTCTCTTTCTTTACAAGTCTTTGCTGAGGTCGTGCCTAGTGTGTGTGTCCAGAGTGTTGGAGGCTTCAAAGTCAAGTTCTGCAGCCACCATCAAGTCAAATAAGCTAAAATCACAGCTTTATGAGTCAAGTCAAGTCAGTCCGTGACATCTGTCAAGTCAGCATGGTCTGCATTCAATTGTCCAGTCCTACTACAAGTCCCAGCAAGCCCTTAAGGTCTCTGTGTCACTGGTCACCTCCCTGGGCCCTGGCTGAACTGTATAGACTTTACCATCTGCCTAAAGCTACCGTTATCCGTAACTTGGCGTCAGAGTCATAATTGTCCCTGTGCCTAGCCTAAGATCTAGAGGTAAACCTTTTGGGTGGTATCGAGGATAAACCATGCCCTGGCATCCCGAATACAAGGGGTTAATGCCATCTGCCCCT